>NC_026003.2:52717933-52801099 GCF_000442705.2 Elaeis guineensis
AACCCCACCAAATCCTCCTATTGTTGGCACCAACACTGGATAAACACAGTGAGATAGGCACCCAATAGTTTGAGTCGATCAAGGCATAGAGTCCGCATCTCATGGGACTCTATCCTTATCCACTTGGGGTGCACGCCCAATCTGATCTTGGCGCCCACTTTGAGACCTAATTTAGCAAGTGGACACTTTACAAAAATTCTCCAATGACCTCTTGCCAAGTGGCCATCAGTTTAAGATCGATAAGTCAACATTTGATCGATGTCCTAAAATGAAAATGATAGGTGACAGAAATTGACAGGTATTGTCTTAAATTTATCTCATGAATTAAGACAAGACTTTTTTAAGCTGGACTAGCTCTAGTCAGACTGAGAGAAACCTTCTCAAGATTCTCTAGATGAGTCAAATCATATTTGGCTCAGTCGAGACGGAAAAGATTGCATGAGGAGAAAGTTAGGCTCAATCGTGTGCTAGCAAGATTTTTTTGAACCTAAATAGATCTAATCCAAATCAATCAAACTGGACTAGCTCAATTGATGACATCCAGACCCTAACTCTTATTTGTGTGACCCAATTAGGTTCATTTTCGTATGGTAATGAGACATGTCATGATCTTATCATCGACATCATCGAAACTCCTTTCGATGGACCAAAACTCTTCTGATTCAAACAATTAGAATGATCGATCATCAAGATCATTCTAATTACTCTCAAAATCCATCAGTGATACCTAGCAGTATATTGTGACAACCCATCAAAAATGAAGATGAACCTCTCGGTGCAGCTACCTGTGTGATTAAGTTCCTCTATCATGAGTCCCAACTGAATTAGGGTTAAGGTGAACTCGTCAAACCCAACATCAATCATATGAATCAATCGATCGATCTGAGTCTGATGTGAAATCCCAATGAAAATTTTTTTTTCCATTATTTCACTCTGCCATGGCCATGGGCTTAAGGACTCGATCTTTCGATCATCATAGGACTACTCCTTTCATCTGCCGAGGTTGATAGATCCCATCTTGGTGCAATCTAGTTCCTATAATGAATATGCTACAACCAACATACACCTCAGGATTCTGAATGGCTAGGAGACCAAGTTATGATGTAGTCAAACTATAACATACTCAAGGTGAACTGTCAATGCACCTCAAGTCAAAGAACTAGACACACAGCTGCAGCATCAAGCTAGTCATCGACAAGAAGGTAGACTTCTTTATGACTGCTCGAGGTGGTCACGCTCAGTACTCTCATTCTCAATGAATATCTGTGCTCTCACTTCAGTGTCTCCACACCGTAGACTCAAGACACATCTATCCTAAAGAAGCGATCATACACCAACCTTTCGGATCGATCACCATCCTCGTGATGATCCTATGATCAGGAGCTGTTTATGAGTTAGTTATGTAAATTCATGTCTTAAATTTTTAACTCTTGAAAATATGAATTAACATTTCTACTAACTCAAAGGATGTATCACAGATATAATGTACACAATGTGATAGTAGAATAACCCTTTTATTCATTTATAGTCAAAATTATAAATTTATCCTTACATTTTTACAGGAATGTGTCAGCCAATCTGGCATCTAGGGCACACATCTAATACAAAAAATATTTTTGATATAAGTAGGACAGCCTTAAGTCTTAAGATATTTAAGATTAGGCTTTCTTTCATTTCATATCTCATATGGAGTGCTTGCAACAGACTTTGAAGGCATTCTGTTTAATATATATGTAGCAGTCTCTAGGGTATTATCTCTAAAAAGATATTGGGAGATCAATGAAGCATATCATAGACCGCTCCATATCCATTAAAGTGCATTCCTCCTTTCTGCTACACCATTTAACTGAGGTGTATAAGGAGGCATCCATTCAAAGAGAATACCTTTACTTTTAAGATGATCAAAAAATTCACTAGATAAGTACTCTCCTCTTCGATCAAATCGAAGAACTTTGATACTTTTTTCAGTTTGTTTCTCGATCATACATTGATACTCCTTGAACGTATCAAAAGCTTCGAATTTATGTTTCATAAGATACACATATCCGAACCTTAATAAATCATCTGTAAAGATAATAAAATAGGAGTATCTTCTTCTGACCTGAGTTGTTATCAGTCCATATACATCTATATGTACTAGAGCTAACAACTCACTTGTCCTCTCTCTATATTAAGAAAATAGAGTCTTGTCATCTTATCCATGAGACAAGATTTATAAGTCCCCAATGATTCATAATCATTTGGATCAAAAAATTCTTCTTTGTATAACTTATTTATCCTTGACTCACTAATATGATCAAGGCGACAATGCTAGAGATATGTGACATTCACATTTTCTCTCTTTCTTTTCATATTTCTTCTAATATAAAAAATATTTTTATTAAGTGCAAGAATTAAAAGATTGTTATCAATATAACCACTACCATAAACTTCATTAAAAAAAAAATGGAGCATCTATTTTTCATTGGCCTTATTTCATAACCTTGTTTTAACAACAAAGGTATAGAATAATATTTTTAATAACCTTTGGCATATAATAATAATTTTTTAATTCTAAAATTTTGTCTGAAGATAAATCAAGCATACAGGTTCCCACAGCCTCTGCACTAATGGACTCTTCACTTGCACCATAAAGCTCAAGGTTACCTCTTTTCAGATCTTTGATATTCTTTAGTTGCAGTAACAAATTACAAAAGTACGATCCACTAGTGATATCCAATACCCAAATATCAGAGTTTGAATTACTCAATAAAAAATAGGTCTGTATCATATACACACCTTTTGGTGTTATACTTGCACCCTACTTCAATCTTACAAGATTATTCTTGTAATTATACTCTTAATTTTCAAATTTATCACAAATAATATCCATACGGACATCATTACCTTCTCATTATTACTGACCAAATTAGAGTCAGAAATATCCAGAATATCAGAGTTCTTTTTTGATATAAACCTAATTTGTAAGTTTCTCAACCAATCCACATAGTTGTATCGAGCGACATAGTTTTATTTATGGTATCATGGGGTGAAAATAAAGAAGCCATAATATAGACTTAAATCTACATAAAATAATAGTATAAGTAGACCACTCATGTTTGACATGTATAACTAGATGAGGACTTTTAAAACTAGTTATGTCTCCCACTATTTTATCAGATACCATAACCCTCTCTTATGGTAAACGAGATATATTTTATATTTATCTTAGTGGGATTGAGATCTTAATTCTTTATAATGATCTTGTGTTAACACAACAAACTCTTATGAGTTCATAGATAGAAAACTCTTTCCAATTACATCTCATGCAATTCTCAATATTTTATCTTGGCCTCTAAAATATTATTAGCCTTGTGTTAACACATCAAGCTATAATATTTTAGTTAAGTAAGATCTTTCATTTCAATACAGTCAAAAATTGAATATAACTGCCCTTGTGTTAGCACAACAAAGCAGTATATCCAAAATTACCGTAAGCATCTTTTATGCACCAGAATTATGTTATATCAATTCTTATGACAACCCTTATGGTAACACAACAAACTAGCCATAGTTCATGATGTAACATTAACCTAGCATGAAAGAAGGCCCTTAGTAGTGTTTAAAATACTAAGCTACCTTCATTCAAGATTTGAACTAATCCAATTGATCAGAAAAGTGTTAAGATTGGTGGAGGTCCCTCCATTGCTTTTCTTAGACACCAATAAAATTGGCCAGATCAGCAATGGAACCAATTAAATAACCACCGCACTTGAAACACTCCTTAGACATCAATTAATTAATCGATTTAAGAAAATAGGTTAGCTTTTGGTTCACAATACTACGACTTAATATGATTTTTATGAGAGCTTTAATGGTCTCAAATACATCCTAATTTAATTAGTCATAATGATGCACTATAATAGTTGTATCTTAATAATCATAACAACTAATTATGGCATCTTATCATATCTCTAAGATATAGAAGCAGAATCATATAATATGATTATAACTAAACATCTCAAGCATATCATATATGCATGAAGTTCTAATAATATGCATGAATATAAAACTCTTTTTTTGTGGTTCTTCTTCTTGAAACATCACAGTGGCACCCCTACACACCAAAAGAGTACCCTATTGAATAGGAAGAGAGGGTCTCTGAACCCTACTTTCTCTTATGACCAGACGGCTTGGTGATGAACTCCAATTAGAGTACTAAGCTACTAAAAAAATTCTACACATACATCTTGTATTTTATATTTAAAACATATCTTTAAGACATACTAGGATTTGAATGTTCAATCGGATTCAACCCTTGACCTGACTTGAACCAAACCAAAAACTTATGCTTGATCACAATTAAGACAATAATTTAATCTTTGATTACATAAATCAAGATAGGCTCTGATACCACTATTGGGTTCTGATGGTGCAGTAGAAGGGTTAGGTGTTTAAAATTTTCATTCAAAACACCCAATGCACTGGAAGCCCTAATACCCGAAAACCCTTGACTATAATAATCAAAGCATAATAAATATAAATTAGGATAAGAAGAATATCTGTAGTACTAAATCTAATTTCCACAAGGCATCCAACTGTCCGCCCTCCAATGGTAATCCACACAAAAATTAAACCAAAGATAGCGCTCCTTCTTTACCTTGCTTCATGAGTTCTAGCCCCTAGAACTCGACTAGCCTCGTACTGATCAAGTTTCTTCAAGAACCTGACCTCAGCCTCTTAGAATCTCCTCTAAACTTCTAATTCTCCATTTTTAGGACCCTTACAACCCTTGTTAGGACCAGATAAGGCTTTGTCTTAAATCTCAAAGCCTTGTCCTAAAACTAAGACAAGTTGTAAGAAAGAAAGGAGAGCAACAGGAGAGAAATTAGAAATCCCTCCTAGATTCATCAGATACCCAGGGCCCCAACCTATTTATTGAAGTTTATTTCAATGCAGGGGTAAAATGATAATTTTAAAACCTTTTTAAAATTATAATTTTACAGCAAAAATTTTTAATTAATCTAATTAACCAACATGTATTAACCCTACACAAAGATCTAAATATGATATATATAGCATGTATTTAAATTTGAAATTTAAACTTCTACAGTAAATATTTTACTGTTACGTGTTTAGAACACATTACCTTCATGCGGGTAGTCGATCATCGTAATTTGATCATCGTTGGGAGGGTCTGATCATCGCAATACAGCCACACAGTGTGTCTGGCCTCTGCGGATCATCCACACGAAGCTCCCAGTCTGAATGGCTCCTCACAAATGCTAGTTTATCATAGAACCCTTTCGACGGTCGATGCTGATCGAACTCCTTTGATCGATGTCTATTGACTCCTCAAATACTCCAAATCATCAACAAAAGTACTTGAGAGGTTGATGAAGCTCTCCCAAAAGTTTGGTAGGCTCACAACACTCGTAGCTCACCTTCTCACTTCCCGAACCCCAGGAAGAAATCCTAGGGTACTCACTGAAAACCCTGCGCCCACTTTTGTTTCTTTTCTTTTCTTTTCTCTCAAAAGATTTTGAACTTTCAACTCATGCACAAGGCTTCCTCATGCCCACTATTCTCTATCAAAAAAATTCTACTCATGCCCCACTTTCTCTTCTCTTTTAAAACAATGCAAGACGCGTCTTATCCGCGTGAGAGGATAAAGATAGGTGGTTGCTCACTTGAATTCAAATCGAATTTGAATTCAAATGCAAACCAACCCATCCTTATCCACTCTGGGCAAGAGAAGAGAGGAGGCGTGGGTTCTTTGTGCATAGAAAATTTATATGAGAAACTCTTTCTCATGTAGATTAAATGGCACACAAGATAAGGTGGGTGGTGCATGGATTAGTTGCCCATTCAAATTCAAACATCCTTTGAATTTGAATGGCCAACAAATCAATCTTTATCCAGATAAATGGTGCACAAGGGAGGGCATGGAAAGAATTCTGTGTGGGAGAAAATTCATGAGAAGTTGTTTCTCGTGAATTCAAATGGGCGCAGATAAGTGAGGTGGCGCAGGGAGATGAGGTCAAAGTGGTTTCTATCTAATTGAGCCAACCTAATCAAAATAGGTTATGCACAATTAGATTAAGTTAAACCCAACTTAATTAGGCTTAATTAAGCTTAATCAAATCTTAATCAAATCAAAAATTGACTAAGACCAATCCTTGATCAGATCAGGGACCAAACCACCTTGGCAATTAGGTCAAGACTTAACCTAATCGGGTCAAACCCAATCGAATCCAATTCAATTGGACTTGATTCAAAAATAATTACTCAATCAAATTGAGTTAATTAGTGATCAAATTACTAATTAAACCTCTCATAAATATTGAATCCAAATTTGATGGACAATCGGGCATCAGAGTCCATCGATATGAAATCCTGATCAAAATGTCCCAAACCAGTGAGACTCTTGACCCCGATACCCAAAATGTGTGGAACTCATGATTAGAGAATCCTGATTCTCGATCATAGAGTTTTAGACACGTAGGACTCAAAGTTTATGAGTATTAGAACTCTTCACCAGCCATCAGATCAGATAGGAACCTCTAATGTGTGTAACCCCGCAGGTTCGAACCTAAGCCGATAGTACAAGAACCAATTCCAGTACTAATCGAAGTGACCTTCTAACAATGGTACCCGATATTCGGATAGGTCAAATACTTGCAATCGCAATACTCAGAACCTATGTAAATATGGTTATTGTATAATTCATCCTTTTGACCCCTGTATTTAAGATGACTCAGGGTTAAACTGTCAACCCTGATTAGATCATCCTAATCGTACTCAACTCAAACAGTCCTGTGACTCCTTACTAGGACTACCCTGGCCAAGATTTTGCTAAATTGAAATATGACTGTACACAGCTCCTGAACTGGAGTGGTCAATCCCATCTTGACACATGCACCGACACGTCAAGTACTTGACTACACCCAGCAGCCTTCCGTCACTAAATTAGAAATTCAGGTAGTCTAATGCCTAAGTGCAGTGAGTTGCTTGCAAGTCACCGTGGCGGTCTTAGATTGGAGGGACAGTTATACCCATATTCCATCGGAGGAAATCTTGACAGTAGAAAAAAGCTCCAGAGTCGGTCACGTTCAGTGCAGATGTACCCTTACATCTCACCTGTATGCCATACCAGTGTCTCCACACTCTTTGGTTAAGAGGACAACCAACCCATATGGCACACAACGACCTATGCTTGATAAATATTGTCGTCCTTGGTAACAAAGTATCATTTGGTCACGAACAGGTTTAAGGACTAAACGACAAATCCTCCTTTGTCGAGTCTAAATAGTCCTAAGGACTTCATCACAATATAGGAGTTCATTAGAAGATGAAATAATTTATGATGAAAAATATCAAAATAACTTTTATTTATTTATAATTCATATACTAATACAAGAAAGAGCACAACTGTCAACAGGCTGACGATTGACTTTTGGACACTATTCCCAACAATCTCTCACTTGGCCTAAAGCCAATCGGTGCAGTATCTAATACCCATCTTCGACTTGAAGTCATCGAACTCCTTCACCGCAATGGCTTTAGTGAATGGGTCGGTCAGGTTCTCCTTTCCATCGATCTTCTGAAGGTCGATGTCACCTCTATCCATAAGTTCCCGAATGAGATGGTAGTGGCGTAGAATATGCTTCGTCCGCTGGTGTGCCTTTGGTTCCTTCGCCTGAGCAATGGCGTCAGAGCATCACAGTAGAGCAGAACTGGACCAACAAGGGAGGGTGCTACTCCGAGCTCGGTGATGAATTTTTTCAGCCACACCGCTTCTTTGGCAGCATCTGATGCAGCGACATACTTTGCCTCGCAAACTAAATCAGCCACTGTGTGCTACTTGGAACTTTTCCAGCAGACAGCCCCACTATTAAGGGTAAAAATAAATTCCGACACACTCTTGCTGTCATCATGATCAGACTAGAAACTGGAGTCTGTAAACCCCATAAGTCTCAAGTTCGATTCACTATAAACAAGCCACTGGTCCTTAGTATTTCCTAAATACTTCAAGATGGTTTTAACAACCTTCCAGTGATTCTCACCTGGATCAGATTGGTATCTACTCACTACCCCTAGTGAGTATGCCACATCTGGTCGTGTACATATCATGGCATACATGATAGATCCTATTGTCGAAGCATATAGAATTCTACCCATACGCTCTCTCTCTTGAGGTGTTGTCGGACAATCCCTCTTCGAGAGAGAAATTCCATGACCTATCGGTAGATAGCATTTCTTGAAATTCTCCATGCTGAACATCTTCAGCATAGTATCAATGTACGTAGACTGGGATAAGCCAAGAAACTTTTTAGATCTATCCCTATAGATCCTCATCCCTAGGATGTAGGAAGCTTCTCCTAGATCTTTCATGGAGAACTGTGACGATAGCCAAATCTTTGTTCCTTGTAATGCAGGGACATCATTCTCGATTAAGAGAATGTCATCCACATACAATACAAGAAATACCACTACTGGATCATTAGCCCACTTATAAATGCAAGGCTCTTCTCCGTTCTTACCAAAGCCATACGTCTTGATCATCCTATCAAAATGAATGTTCCAACTCCGGGATGCCTGCTTAAGTCCATAAATGGACCTCTGTAGCCTGCACACCTTAGACTCATCTATGGATGTGAACCCTTCAGGTTGTATCATATACACCTCTTCATCTAGCTCTCCATTTAGGAAAGCTATCTTCACATCCATCTGCCAGATTTCATAATCTAGATGCGCAGCTATCACAAGCATAATCCGAATGGATTTGAGTATTGTCACAGGAGAAAATATCTCGTCATAGTCTATACCATAATGTTGATGATATCCCTTGGCAATCAGACGGGCTTTATAAGTCTCCACCTTTCTGTCTGTGCCCCTCTTCCTCTTGAAGACCCACTTACACCCTATGGGTTTTACTCCTTCAGGTGGGTCAACCAATGTCCACACATCGTTGACCTTCATGGACTCTATTTCGAATTTCATGGCCTCTAGCCATTTCTCAGAGTCAGGTCTCTACATTGCATCCATGTAGGTGATCGGATCCTCATCATTTTCTTCAAGTTCGATAGGATCACCATCCTGGACCAAGAAACCATAGTATCTGTCCGGTTGACGTGGTACTCTATCAGATCACCATAAGGGTGCAAGAACAATGGGCTTTGGATCTGATCTAACCAAATCCGATTTAGGTTCAGCAACTTGTGTTGGTTTTTTCACCTGCCGAACTTCCTCAAGTTCGACCTTAGAGGCAACAATCTCTTCACCAAGGAACTTCTTTTCCAGAAAGATTGCCTTAAGGCTGACAAACACCTTTTGCTCATCAGCTAGGTAGAAATAATACCCTTTGGTCTCTTTTGGGTACCCTATGAAATAACACTTGTCAGACCTAGATCCAAGCTTGTCTGTAATTAAACGTTTAGCATAAGTCGGACATCTCCAAACCCTAAGGTGCGAGAGTACTAGCTTATGTCCTATCCATATCTCATATGGCATTTTGGTTACAGACTTACTCGGAACCCTATTTAGAAGGTAACAAGCCGATTCGAGCACATATCCCCAAAGAGAGATCGATAGACCAGCAAATCCCATCATGGATGAACCATGTCCAACAAGATCCGATTCCTCCTTTCAGACACACCATTATGCTGTGGTGTTCCAGGAGGAGTCCACTGAGAGAGAATCTCATTCTCCCCAAGATATGTCAGAAACTCATTGAAAAGGTATTCACCTCCTCGATCAGATCGAAGAGTTTTAATACACTTCTCAGTTTATTTTTCTACCTCATTTTGAAATAGTTTGAATATTTCAAACTACTCCGACTTATACTTCATTAGGTAGACACACCCATACCTCGATAGGTCATTTGTGAAGGTTATGAAGTAGAAATATCCACCTCTTGCACTTGAGCTCATGGGTCCACATATATCAGAATGTACCAGACCCAAGAGTTCATTGGCTCGCTCACCTTTTCCAGTAAAAGGTGACTTGGTCATCTTCCCAAGAAGTCAGGACTCACAGGTTGGAAGTGATTCACAATCACCAACTTCAAGAATTCCTTCTTGAGCCAATCTGTTTATCCTGTTCTTATTGATATGACCTAGCCTACAGTGCCAAAGGTAGACTTCTGACACATTATCCATTCTAGGGTGTTTACCGAAGGTTTGAACCACATTAACAGGCTATGATAGTAAGTAAATTCTATTATTTAGTTGTCCAACAAACATTGTAACATCATTCAAAATGATATTGTAAATATTTTTTTTTATTAGAAATTCATAACTGTACATGGCCAAAAGGCCTACAAAAATAATATTTAATAAAAAATTTGGACAATAGTGACATTCACTCAGAATTACTTTACGAGAATTGATTACAAGGTTCATGATTCCTAAAGCTAGAACTGAAACTTTGCTTCCATCTCCAACGTTTAGGAACCTCTCACCTTCATCAAATCTCCTACTGATCTGCAGACCCTGCATCGAATTACAGATATGATAAGGGCTTTCGATATCCAATACCCAAGCAGTAGTATCACAAATGAAAAAGTTGCAAAGTATTATCATATAACCTTGCTTCTTCTTCAGCCTATTCGGGTCTAGAGAGACAATATATAGAGGACAGTTTCTCTTTCAGTGCCCCTGCTTCTTGCAAAAGAAGCACTCCGCCTGGCTCTAGTCGGGCTTGCACTTCTTGGTCTGACCCTGTGCAGACATCCTAGCATGCGGCTGCACCTTCTTATTCTTCTTGTTCTTGTTCTTCTTCCCTTTCTTAAAGGGTCGACGAGTAGAAGAAGATCCTCCCACAACATTCACCGACTCCTTATGGAGCTGGTGATCCTTCTCAAAGTTCTGCAGCAACCCCAACAAACTGTAGTAGTTTACTGCAGGCTTTGTCATCCAAAAATGAGTAAGGAAGGGAAGGAAGGACTTGGGCAAAGAATTAAGGATCGCATCCTTACCGAGCTGCTCGTGCAAGGGAAAGCCCAGTTTACTTAGGCGCTCAATCATTTCGATCATGTACAGTACATGATCGGTGATTGAGGCCCCATCCCTCATCCGAGCATTGAAAATGACACAACTAGTTTTGTGCCTTTCAACATCGTCAGACGTGCCAAAGGAGTCGTTCAACATTTGAAGCATCTCCTGCGGCTGGGCATTCTCGAACCTACGACTGAACTCATCATTCATTGCTGCTAGTATTATGCACCGAACGGTGGTGCAGTCGTTGAGCCACTTCTGGTAAGTATCTCGGACCATCCCTCTAGCGTTCGGAGCTGGCTCCTCAGGTGCCAGATCTATTACTACATAAAGGATCCGCTCATGCTCAAAGACGATTTTCAATTTTTGATACCAACTATCAAAATTAGGTCCCATGAGCTTGTCATTATCTAATAATGACCTGAGCGACAGGGTAGTGGCCATAGCTACATAAAAAAAAAGCAGACCTTTATTAGTATATAAATTATTAATACTAAAGATTTGGACTTTAGTCTAAAGTTTCTCCCAGTATTTTTATGAACTGGTAGCCTCAACCTCCAATTCGAGGAATTACTTTAATTTCTTAGTGGATACTAGAATCCAGACAGACTACACATGAGCCCAACTTTAGTTGGTCAACCCATGTGCATCTATGGGTAGGTTCATAACTAGTTGTTTCTCTAAACAACTTCTAGTAATTAATTTTGCCCCAGAACCTAATCGGTAGGCTTTGGCCTCCACTAAAAAGATCTGGTTAGGTCCAACCATTAACATGATTAGATTTGGTGAATCAAACCAATAAATGATCAGGTCCGACTTTGACCGGCCAACCTGACCACCATCAGAAAGACTCAACCAAATAATCATATTATGAATGATAATTCCATTAGTCAATAAGCTCCAGGCCTTTGGGCCTCCAATGATTATTAAACTAATGGACTCATTGTCACTCACTTAATGGGAGGCTATGACTTAGTTATCACTATAACTTAATCATTTTTAGGGACCTAATAACTTTTGAGTATTTTTATTAAAGGATAGAAGAGAAGAAATTAACCAGCCAATTTCAATCTTCCCACTGACTTCATCAAGTCAGATTAAAAAAGATTTAATTAAAGCCGGCATTAGGAGCACCTAAATCAGTCACACTGATTTACCTAATGACATTGGTGAGCCCTAATCACCAAATGATCTAATCATAACCTAACTCACCAGGTTGGCCAGGTAAGTGAGATCAGTGGTGGGGATAAGCCATTAACTCGTCAGAGATCGAATCAATGCGAGTAGCTCCCACTTAAAAACCACTAGTCAGACTGTCGAACTTACCTTACACACCAATCAGTTCATTAGTTTTAATTTGATCAACTTAATAAATAGGGTTCCACCACATAACCATGAATTAAGTCCATCTTGGTCTGGTTAAAGACATGGACCCATTCAACTACAACTATTGGAGTTGAGTCTAGAGTGTCCTTGACCTAATCTAATTCAACTTTTGATTAGATTTGATCAATTACTCTAATTTAGTCTATTTCTTTAAGCTAACCTTAGGTCTAACCCAATTATGGACTTAATCCATCTAATCCATTGACCCACAAGTTTATGCAATTGTCTTAGGTCTTAGTTCACAATTCTAGACCAACTAGGCAACACTTAATTCTTTTAATTAAGTATTTGGACTGATGGGTCAGGGTTTGGTATTTCAAAAATAATTTTTAAATTTGAAAGGTTTTATTTTCTGTTCATCAAATATGTTGACTCATTTCACAAACGGATCAGCATATTTCATAAACAGCAATCCTATTGCTAATTACATAACAGAAAATAACTCAATCAAAATAAATCATGAATATTCCTTTAGATCTAATCTAACACATTCATATAAAATTTATAATTGAATCTTTACAATAAAGTTCTTTCGCTGCTTCGTCTGCATGGGATATAATCACATCGGCACCCCTACCGCCATAGGAGAACCCCATCGAATGGGAGGAGAGGGCCTTTAAACCCTTCTTTTCTCCTATGACCGGATGACCATGGCAACCAACCCAATTAGACTACTTGCTACTTGGATCAAGTATATCTAAATATACCAATTTTAAAATTTAAATTTTAAATTTTAAATTTTAAATTTTGAATTTTGAATTTCAAATTTCAAACAAATTTCAAATTTTAAATTTTAAATTTTGAATTTCAAATTTTAAATTTTAAATTTTGAATTTTAAATTTGAAATTTTAAACAAATTTCAAATTTTAAATTTTGAATTTTAAATTTTTGAATTTCAAATTTTAAAATTCAAATTTTGAATTTTGAATTTCAAATTTTTGAATTTTGAATTTCGAATAAATTTCAAAATTCAAATTTTAAATTTCAAATTTTAAATTTTAAATTTAAACTTTTAGATTACTACTTAATCTATGCATGCAAATGTATATCATATTTTAAAACCTGCTCTGATACCATTTGAAGTTTATTTCAGTGCAAGGGTAAAACAGTAATTTTAAAACTTTTTCAAAATTATAATTTTATAGTGAAAATTATTAATTAATCTAAGTAACTAACATGTATTAACCTTACACAAGGATCTAAATATGATATATATATAGCATGTATTTAAATTTAAAATTTAAACTTCTACGGTAAATATATTACTGTTATGTGTTCAAAATACATTACTTTCGTGCGGGTAGTCGATCGTCGCAATCTGATCACCGTCGGAAGGATTTGATCATTGTAATACAGCCACACAATATGTCTGGGCTCTATAGATCATCCACACGAAGCTTCTGATCTGATCGACTCCTTACGAATGCTAGTTCATCGTAGAACCCTTTCGACGGCCGATGCTGATCGAACTCCTTCGATCGATGTCTGTCGACTCCTCAGATACTCCAAATCATCAGCAAAGGTGCTTGAAAGATTGATGAAGCTCTTTCAGAAGTTTGGTGGGCTCACGACACTCATAGCTCACCTTCTCACTTCCCGAACTCCAGGCAGAAACCCTAGGGTACTCACTGAAAACCCTGCACCCACTTTTGTTTCTTTTCTTTTCTTTTCTCTCGAAAGTTTTTGAACTTCCAACTCACGCACAAGGCTTCCTCACGCCAACTATTCTCTCTCAAAATAATTCTATGCACGCCCCACCTTCTCTTCTCTTTTAAAACAGTGCAAGACGCGTCTTATTCGCGTGAGAGGATAAAGATAGGTGGTTGCTCACTTGAATTCAAATCGAATTTGAATTCAAATGCAAACCAACCCATCCTTATCCACTCTGGGCAAGAGAAGAGAGGAGGCATGGGTTCTTTGTGCATGGAAAATTTATACGAGAAACTCTTTCTCGTGTAGATTAAATGGCGCACAAGATAAGGTGGGTGGCGCATGGATTAGTTGCCCATTCAAATTCAAACATCCTTTAAATTTGAATGGCCAACAAACCAATCTTTATCCAGATAAATGGCACACAAGGGAGGGCATGGGAAGGCTTCTGTGTGAGAGAAAATTCAAGAGAAGTTATTTCTCATGAATTCAAATGGGCGCAGATAAGTGAGGTGGCACAGGGAGATGAGGTCAAAGTGGTTTCAACCTAATTGAGCCAACCTAATCAAAATAGGTTAGACACAATTAGATTAAGTTAAACCTAATTTAATTAGGCTTAATTAGGTTCAATAAAATCCTAATCAAATCAAAAATTGACTAAGTCCAACCCCTGATCAGATCAGGGACCAAACCACCTTGGCGATTAGGTCAAGACTTAACTTAATCGGGTCAAACCCAACTGAATCCAATTCAGTTGGACTTGATCCAAAAATAATTACTCAAATAAATTGAGTTAATTAGTGATAAAATCATTAGTTAAATCTCTCATAAATATTGAGTCTAAATTCGATGGGCAATCGGGCATCAGAGTCCATCGATATGAAACCCTAATCAAAAAATCCCAAATCAGTGGGACTCTTGACCCCGGTACCCAAAATGTGTGGAACTCATGATTAGAGAATCCTGATTCTCGACCACAGAGTTCCAGACACGTAGGACTCAAATTCTATGAGTATTAGTACTCTTCACCAGTCATCAGATCAGATAGGAACCTCTAATGTGTGTGACCCCGCAAGTTCGAACCTAAGCCGGTAGCATAGGAACCAATTCCTGTACTAATTGAAGTGACCATCTAGCAATGGTACCTGACGTCTGGATAGGTCGAATAGTCATAATCGCAACACTCAGAACCTACGTGAATATGGTTACTATATAATTCATCCATTTGACCCCTGTGTTTAGGATGACTCAGGGTTAAACTGTCAACCTTGATTAGATCATCCGAATCATGCTCAACTCAAACAGTCCTGTGACTCCTCACTAGGACTACCCTGGCCAAGGTTTTGCTAAATTGAAACACGACTGTACACAGCTCCTGAACTAGAGTGGTCAATTCCATCTTGAAGCACGCACCGACAAGTCAAGTACTTGACTACACCCAACAGCCTTCCGTCACTGAATTAGAGATCAGGTAGTCCAGTGCCTAAGTGCAGTGAGTTGCTTGCAAGTCACCGTGGCAGTCTCAGATCGGAGGGACAGTTATACCCATATCCCATCGGAGCAAATCTTGACAGTAGAAAAAAGCTCCAATATCGGTCACGTTCAGTACAGATGTACCCTTACATCTCACCTGTATGCCATACCAGTGTCTCCACACTCTTTGGTTAAGAGGACAACCAACCCATATGGCACACAACGACCTATGCTTGATAAACATTGTCATCCTTGGTAACAACGTATCATTTGATCGCGAACAGGTTTAAGGACTAAACGATAAATCCTCCTTTGTTGAGTCTAAATAGTCCTAAGGACTTCATCACAATATAGGAGTTCATTAGAAGATGAAACAATTTATGATGAAAAATATCAAAATAACTTTTATTTATTTATAATTCATATACTAATACAAGAAAGAGCACAACCGTCAACAGGCTGACGATTGACTTTGAGACACTATTCCCAATATTTATAGCCATCAGAGAGATGCTAAAAGAGAGGGACATGTCTTATCCAAAAGGTATATCTGATCTGATTATCAGAGATAAGAGTTCCTTCAAGCAGAAGGACTCTTATCCATGATACGTCGATCAGCACCTTGGTCTGCACGCGTGCAACCAAAGAAGGGATATTTTAACATCCCTTATCAAATCAAAAAAATTCTCAAAAATTCATGTGGATTGAAAATTTAATATAGATTCCAGAAAATCAAAAATAGTGATAAATTTCTCATGGAAGGATGCTATCCTTGCACCTCTTCATGCAAGGGCTGATCACCGCATGTGTAGGCATTAGGACTGATTTATGGCATCTGTTTGGCATCCAGATAAATCTGAAAAAATTCTAAAAAAACTATCAAAAATATCTTATCAAATTTAAAACATTATCATCAAAAATCATTTCAATTTGAATGTATTTGATAGGGAGAAAGACTCTCCAAATCATAGAGAGATGCAATGCTTCTGCACACACGTGCGAGACATCCTTCTTTTTCCAATTTTTTCTCTTTTCCAAAAGTTTTAGAACAAATATATCTCATACTTCAAGATATGTACCAGAGGATGGAGGGTAATGTGAGCTATCACACATATTTTAATCCCATAAAAAATAATATTTTTTCTTCTGCCCACACCAACACTTGTACATAAAACCTGTTTTGCACCAAGAGTCCACCACAACTTGGACTCTTTATAATTGGTGTTAACATGGGATGTGGTACCCCAATTTAGGTTGCTTCTAGATGATATGACTTAACCCAAATATCTACCAAATTGAGCTAGCTAATTAGCAAGGGATGGGACCAAATTGGTCTCCAAAGGAGCAAGGGTTTCCACACGTGCTAGCATGCTTACCGAAACTCTGATTGAATCCAAAATTTCAATCAACCTTTTCAAAAGGATCCTTGGCTAATTTCTATATGTGTGTGACTCATTGGATTCCACATCTAGCCAGTAGTAGGTCCAGATATAAGTTGATCAAATTTGATTAGATTTCAATCTAATCGATTTAGGTCCAATCGAGCTAATCCGAATTCAACAATTAGAATCCTTTCTAATTGGCGATCGAATTAAACTCTTTAATTTAATCAAAAATCTACAAGTCAAGATTGATATCTAGTAATGTATCATAACTATCCAAAAGATATAAAATTTGATAAAAATATTAAATATATCCTTCAGTGGTAAATTATCGTGCAATTCAATCCTTCGATCATCCTTGCACCCTAAATATGTTCATGAGTATGGAATCATATCAAACTCAAATACAAATTTATATTGATTCTCAATTAATCAAGGATGACTCCAATGAAAAAGCATTAGAAACTCTTTCTAATCTCCTTCCTGCTTTTGGCCAAAAGATTTTTCTTGAGTCATCTAGGATTGAGAATACATAGGATGCGATCTCCTCTTATTAGGAGTGATTGATTCCATGTTGACCTACTCACAACTTCCATATACACTCCACCATATTCAGAATACTCCGTACATGTCTTAATGCCATACCTGAATATGAACCAAAATATGGATTCATGTGCACAAGATTTCATGGTGGTCTTAGGTCTAAGGATCACTTGCACAACTCCTACTTAAAGAACTATCTTTGACATGCAAATAAGACTTCTATAAGATGTTCTCTTTCATTGAGTCAATTTAGTGGACTCATTTTTTAAATGAGCACCCACATTCTTATATTAGTGTCTCACACAAGTGGCTAGTGAGATCTGCCACTCTCTCCATTAAGCATACATAGGATGTACCAGTCTATCTAGAACATTGATCTCCGACTCAATGCTCTTATGATCAAGAATATTTAATATTAAGATTTTAGGATTTTAGGTCTCACTAGCATGACCAATTCATATCTCCTAAAATCCTAATCTGTAGGGTTCATCATAATCTTAGACATAATAAGATGCAGCTAATATGATGAATCAATACCTCAAATAATAATAAATATCATTTCATGAGTTAAAAAATTATAAAGAAAATCCCGTCGCAACACACTTATGATTGTCTTATAGGGTACTTTTCTTTCAAAAGGTGTTTGTCAGCTTTAAAGCAACCTTTTTAGAAAATGAGTTCCTTGGTGAAGGAACCGTTGCCTCTAAGGTTGAACTTAATGAAGTTCAACAGGTAGAACGACCGACACCAATAGCTGAACCTAAGTCAAATTTGATTAGATCAGATTCGAAGCCCAATATACCTGCACCATTAAGGTGATCCGATAGAGTTCCGCATCAGTCGGACAGATACTATGAATTTTTGGTCCGAAATGGTGATCCCATCGAACTCGATGAGAACGATGAGGTTTTGATCACCTATATGGATGCAATGCAGAGACCTGATTCCAAAAAATGACTTGAAGCCATGAAATCCAAATGGAGGCCATGAAGGTCAATGATGTATGGATATTGGTTGACCCACCTGAAGGGGTTAAATCCATTGGGTGTAAATGGGTCTTCAAAAGGAAGAGGGGCGTAGACGAAAAGGTGGAGATCTATAAAGCCCATCTGGTTGCCAAGGGGTATCATCAATGTTATGGTATTGACTATAACGAGATATTTTTTCTTGTGGCAATGCTCAAATCTATTCAGATAATGCATGCAATAGCTGCCCATCTGGATTATGAGATCTGACAGATGGATGTAAAGATAACTTTCCTGAATGTAGAGCTGATCGAAGAGGTGTATATGATACAACCTGAGGGGTTTACATCCACAGATGAGTCCAAGGTGTGCAAGCTTCAGAGATCCATTTATGGATTGAAGCAAGCTTCATGAAGTTGGAACATGCATTTTGATAAGGTGATCAAAACGTATGGCTTCGTTAAGAATGGAGATGAGCCCTGCATCTATAAATGGGTAAATGGTCCAATTGTGGTATTCTTTATCTTGTACGTGGATGATATTCTCTTAATCAGGAATGACATCCCCACACTATAGAGAATAAAAGTTTGGTTGTCATCGCAGTTCTCCATGAAGGACTTGGGTGAAGCATCCTACATCCGAGGGATAAAGATCTATAGGGATAGATCTAAAAAGATGCTTGGGTTATCCCAGTCCACGTACATAGACACTGTGCTGAAGAGGTTCAGCATGAAGAATTTCAAGAAGGGCTATCTACCGATAGACCATAAAATTTCTCTCTCTAAGAAGGATTGTCTGACAACTCCTGAAGAGAGAGAGCATATGAGTAGAGTCCCATATGCTTCGGTCATAATATCTATCACGTATGCCATGACATGTACAAAGCCAGATGTGGCATACTCACTAGGAGTAGTGAGTAGATACCAATCTGATCCTGGAGAAAACTACTAGAAAGTGGTTAAAATCATCCTTAAGTATTTGAGAAATACTAAGGACCAATGGTTGGTTTATGGCGAGTCAGATCTGAAACTTGTGGGGTTCACAGACTCTAGCTTTCAATCTGACCATGATGACAGTAAAAGCATGTCGGGTTATATCTTTACTTTGAATGGTGGAGCCATCTGCAAGAAGAGTTTCAAGTAGCATACTGTGACAGACTCTGTTTGCGAGGTGGAGTACATTGCAACATCGGATGCCACGAAGAAAGCTGTGTGGCTGAGAAAATTCATCATCGAGCTCAGAGTAGCACCCTCCCTCGATGGTTCGGTCCTGCTCTACTGCGACAGCACTGGTGCCATAGCTCAGGCGAAGGAACCTAAAGCACACCAGCAGACAAAGCACATTTTGCATTACTTCTACCTGATCTGGGAGATCGTGGATCGAGGTGACATCGACCTTCAGAAGATCGATGGAAAGGAGAATCTGACCGACCCCTTCACTAAAGTCCTGATGATAAAGGAGTTCAACAACCATAAGTCGAAGATGGATATTAGATACTATACCGAGTGGCTTTAGGACAAGTAAGAGTTATTGGAAAATATGTTCCAAAAGCCAATCGTCAAGCTGTTGACGGTTGAGCAACCAAGTATTGTAATTGATTTGTTAATACATAAAATATATTTTTGATATTTTCATCATAAGTTTTCATCTTCTAACGAACTCCGTTGTTATGACGAAGCCCTTAAGACTATTTAAGTTTAATAAAGAGAGGATTTATCGATTAGTCCTTAAAATTGTTCATGATCAAATGATAGGCTGTTAATAAGAACGACAGCTTCTATCGAGCATAGGTCGCTGTAGGCCATATGGGTTAGTTGACCTCTTAACCAAGGAGTGTGAAAATACTAGTATAACATACAGATGAGATGTAAGGGTACATTATCATTGAACGTGACCAACTCCAGAGTATTCTGCTATCGAGAATGTCTCTGATAGGATATAGGTATAAGTGTCCCTCAGACCAGAGATCGCCTCAGTGACTTGCAAGCAACTCACTGTGCTTTGGTACTGAACTAACTAAATTTCTAATTCAGTGATGGAAGGCTTCTAGGCACAGTCAAGTACTTGTGAAGTCAGAGTGTGATCGAGATGGGATCGACCACTCCAAGAGTTGGAGAAGAATGAGTCGCTGTATTTCAATTTAGCAAAATCTTGACCAGAGTAATCCATCAGATGGATTTGATATTTTGAAATACAATGTGAATAATTTGATCAGAGTTGACAGTTGAACTCTGAGGTATCCTATGATCATTTTGGTCAAGGGGATGAATTATATGGAAACTATATCCGCATGAGTTCTAAGGATGTTGTTCTACACATCCGACCTATTCGACTGTTGGGTATCATTGCTAGATGGTCACTTCGATTGATATAAGAATTTATTTCTATACTACTGGCTTAGGTTTGAACCTATAAGGTCACACACATTAGAGTTCATGATCCGATCGGATGGTTGATCAACGATTAAGATGAAGGAAAAACTGGCTTTTTCCTTGTAGGATCTTCCAGATCTAATGAGATCTGGGACAGAATATTTCAAAAAAAAATTATCCTATGATATTTCAGATCTAAAATCTATTAGATCTAATTTTTATTATCTAATATTAAATCTAAAATTAAATCTGAAAATATGAGGAATAGAGAAATACCTCTAGGGTAACTAGATTACCCTGTAGATGATCGCAACAATGCCCGAGGTTCTAAAATAGCCACGCAGTCGCCTGACCTCTACCGATATCTACTCAAGTAGGATCTGGATCATCTTTTTCTCCTGAATCTTTGCTCCAAAAATTAGATCTGGAAGATCTTCAAAAGATCTTCTGAAGCTGGAGCAGCAGCTTCTCGATAAATCTCTACAACCTTCTAATCAGGAAGCCACCACGCCTTGGACAAACACCAGATGGATGCCCAACCTCTTGGACATGAAGAGGGGAGGGAGAAGAGCAGAGGGGGCATAGAGAAGTGGAGAGAATTCAAGCTTTTGCTGGTTATTGAGCAGAGTCTCTAAACCCTAGGCACAGACAGGGTTTAAATAGACCCTGCTGCGCCATGCAGTGCCACATCATTCAACCAATCAAAAAATTCTAATTAATTTTGAAAAAATTTTGATTGATGGAGTGATGTCATCTGATCATATCAGATAAAAATCCCCACAATCCCTCCTATTGTTGGCACCAACACTGGATAAGCACAGTGAGATTTGTGCCCCACAGTCAGAGTTGACAAGGGATCAGAGTCCTCATCTCATGGGACTCTATCCTTATCCACTTGGGGCGCATGCCCAATCTGAATATGGTGCCCACTTTGAGGGCTAATTTAGTAGGTAGGCACTCCACTAAAACTCTCCAATGACCTCTTGCCAAGTGGCCTTCAGTCCAAGGTCCATGGGTCAACATTTGACCAATGCCCTAAAACAAAAATGGCAGGTGACAGGAATTAGCTGGTGTTATCTTAAATTTATCTCATGAATTAAGATAAGTCCTTTCTGAACTGGATTGCCTCTAGTCAGACTGTGAGAAACCTTCTCAAGGTTCTCTGGGTGAGTCAAATAACATTTGGCTCAGTTGAGATAGAAAAGATTACATGAGGAGAAAGTTAGGCTCAATCGTGTGCTAGCATGATTTTCTTGAACCTAATTGGATCTAATCCAAATCAATCGAACTGGACTAGCTCAATTGATGACATCCAGACCCTAACTCATGTTTGTGTGACCCAGTTAGGTTCATTTCTATATGGTAATGAGACATGTCGTGATCTCATCATCGACATCATCGAAACTCCTTTCGATGGATCAGAACTCTTCTAATTCAGACAAATAGAATGATCGATCATCAAGATCATTCTAATTGCTCCCAAAATCCATCAGTGACACCTCGTAGTATATGGTGGCAATCCATCAGAAATGAAGACGAACCTCTCAATGCAGCTACCTGTATGATTGAGTTCCTCTATCATAAGTCCCGACTGAATTAGGGTTAAGGTGAACTCGTCAAACCCAACATCAGTCATATGAATCAATCGATCGATACAAGTCCATTGTGGAACCTTAATGAAAAACTTTTTTTCATTATTTTACTCTACCATGGCCATGGGCTTAAGGACTCAATCTTTCGATCATCATAGGACTACTCCTCTTATCTACCGAAGTTGATAGATCTCATGTTGGTGCGATCTGGTTCCTACAATGAATATGCTACAGCCAACATACACCTCAGGGTTTCGAATGGCTAGGAGACCGAGTTATGGTGTAGTCAAACTATAACACACTTAAGATGAACTGTCAATGTACCTCAGGTTAAAGAACTAGACACATAGCTGCAGCATCGAGCTAGTCATCGATGAGAAGGTAGACTTCCTTATGACTGCTCGAGGTGGTCACGCTCAGTACTCTCATTCTCAATGAATACTTATACTCTCGCTCTGGTGTCTCCACACCATAGACTCAAGACACATCTACCCTAAGAAAGTGATCGTACACCAACCTTCTGGATCGATTACCATCCTCGTGATGATCCTATGGTCAGGAGTTGTTTATGAGTTAGTTATGTAAATTCATGCCTTAAATTTTCAACTCTTGAAAATATGAATTAACATTCCTACTAACTCAAAGGATGTATCACAGACATAATGTACACAATGTGATAGTAGAATAACTCTTTTATTTATTTATAGTCAAAATTATAAATTTATCCTTAGATTTGTACAGAAATGTGTCAGCCAATCTGACATCTAGGACACACATCTAACAAACTCTCACTTGACCTAATGCCAATTGGCTACATATCTAAGTCCCATCTTCTCAAGATAGGCTTCGATCTTCTGCTGGCCTATTGGCTTTGTCAGTGGATCTGCCACATTGTCTGTGGAGTCGACTCTCTTATCCTCGACATAACCTTTTTTGAGGTAATCACGGATCAGATGGAATCGCCGCTCGATATGCTTGGACTTCTGGTGAGACCTTGGCTTCTTAGCTAGGGCTATTGCGCCATTATTATCACAGTAAAGAGGGATGGCATCCGATGACATCACTCCAAGCTTTGTGGCAAACTTCTTGTACCAGAATGCCTCCTTCACAGCTTCTCATGCAGCAATATACTCTGCCTCCATGGTGGAATCTGCAATCACCGTCTGCTTGGAACTCTTCAAGCTAACTGCACCACCATTGCAAATGAACAGACTTTCAGATGTTGACTTTCGATCATCTATATCAGACATAAAGTCTAAGTCTGTAAATCTCTGAACCTGGAGTTCTCCATTCTCAAAGACTAGAAACATATCCTTAGTCCTTCTAAAGTATTTAAGGATACATTTCACAGAAGTCCAGTGCTCTTCGCTTGGATTCGACAGATATCTACTTGTGATACTCACAGCATGGGCTATATCAGGTCGTGTACATAGCATGGCATACATAAGGCTTCCTATTGTCGAAGCATAAGGGATCTTGCTCATGCGTTCAATCTCCTCAGGTGTGCTAGGGCACATCTTCTTAGAGAGATGAATGCCATGTCTAAAAGGTACTAAACTTCTATTAGAGTTTTTCATGCTAAACCTTTTTAGCACCTCCTCTATGTATATCTTCTATGAAAGTTCCAACATCCTATTTGGTCTATCTCTATAGACCTTAATACCCAGTATAAAGGATGCCTCTCCTAGATCTTTCATAGAGAACTCCTTAGACAACTATATTTTGACTGAGATCAACATGAAAATATCATTTTCAATCAGGAGGATGTCATCTACATACAGTACGAGGAAGATAACTGCAGTCCCACTGACCTTCTTGAACACACATGGTTCTTCCTCATTCTTGATGAAACCAAATATTTTGATCACATCATTGAAATGAGTATTCCAGCTCCGAGATGCTTGCTTAAGTCCATAAATAGACCTTTACAGCTTACAGATCTTGTGATCATCATCACTGGATGTGAAACCAAGTGGCTGTTCCATATAGATATCTTCCTCAAGATATCCATTTAAGAACACCGTTTTCACATCCATCTATCATATTTTATAATCAAAATAAGCTGCAACAGCAAGCAATGTGCGGATGGATTTTAGCATGGCTACAGGCAAAAAGGTATCCTGATAGTCAATGCCTTCGCGCTGACTATAACCTTTCGCTACGAGCCTATCCTTGAATGTCTCCACATTTCTATTTGCACCTATCTTTCTCTTGAAGATCCATTTACACCTAATAGGTACAATACCTTCAGGTGGATCTACCATGGTCCAGACTTGGTTTGAGTACATCGAGTCAATTTCTGATCTCATTGCCTCTAACCATTTCTCAGAGTCGATATCTAATATCGCCTCATCATAGGTCTTGGGGTCATCACCATGAGCCCCATTTTTCATGAGGAATATTTTCTTTACTTTCTCTTGTATAGTACCTAAGTACCTTTCAGGAGGATGGAAAACCCTAGTCGATTTATGAGGTGGAAGAGGTTGTGTTAGGACTGGTTCTAATTGATTGGATTCCTCAGGTTCTTTAGCTCGTTGCTCTTGGGAAACATTCTCCTTGAACTTAATTATTCTTCTGATGCCATCATCTTGAATAAACTATTTTTTAAGAAAAATAGCATGTCGATTCACAATCACATTATGATCTTCTGGAATAGAGAAATAGTATCTTAATGACTCTTTAGGATATCCTATGAACTGAGTTTTAAAAGACCTGAACTCTAACTTATCCGCCTACTATCTCTTGACATGAGTCGGACAATCCCAAATTCTGAGATGACTTAGACTTGGCTTCTTACCATGTCATATCTCATACGGTGTGGTAGGAACAATTTTAGAGGGAACCCTATTTAATACATATATTGCTGTCATGAGATATTATCCCCAAAAAACTCAGGGAGGTCTGTGAAGCTCATCATGGAACGGACCATATCTAATAGGGTTCGGTTTCGCCGTTCTGGAACCCCGTTGAGTTGTGGAATTCCAGATGGAGTCCATTGAGAGACTATGCCATTATCTTTATGATAGTCTAGGAACTTTTGACTAAGGTATTCACCTCCTCGATCTGATCGAAGAACCTTAATGGGCTTTCCTGTTTATTTTTCTACTTCATGTCTGAATTCTTTGAACTTTTCAAAGGCTTCAAACTTGTGTTTCATTAGAAACACATACCCATACCTAGACATATTATCGGTGAAGGTAATGAAGTAGACATAGTTTCCTTTAGCCGGCACATCAAATGGGCCACACACATCTGTATGTACTAGGGCAAGTAGGTCTGTGGCCCTTTCCCCATGGCATTCATATTTTGCTCGATATGAAATACAGATACATCAATATGTAGCTGATAGAGACCATTAATAAGAAAACTATTTGCAACTTTATTATTTTCATAAAATATATTATAATGATTCTTATGAAAGCTAATCACATAGCCTTCTTGTACTAAACATGAAACAGAAATCAAATTATTGCTTGCTGCAGGCACATAATAACAATCTCTAAGAACTAAATCTAATCCTAACGGTAATCACAGAGGGTAGGTTCCCACGCCACAGCAGCAACTCTTGCTCTATTTTCAATGCATAGGATCATATTCCTATCCCTCAGCTTTCTGCTCTCCTCAAGATCCTGCATAGAAGTGCACAAATGAGCACTAGAACCAGAGTCAAGTACCCAACTGGATGCAGAGGAAACCGTAAGATTAGATTCTATAACGAGCATTTCTCCAGAAGGATCATCCTTCTTGTTCTTCAGGGTGGCCAGGTACTGAGGATAGTTCCGCTTTCAATGGCCGTCTGAATTGCAGTAGAAATATTTTTTCTTTTCAGTAGCCTTCTTCTTCGGTTCCATCTTCTTCTTCTTCCCATCTACCTTCTGCTTCTTTGCAGACTTCTTCTTCCTTTCAAAAGACTTTCTCTTGGAAGAAGTCTGCTCCACAGTAAGGACTGAGCCTTTTGAACCCTTCAAAGAAAGCTCAATCATAACCAACATGTTCATTAACTCAACCAAAGTACACTGCATCTTATGCATATGGAAGTTCATGATAAACTAACCATATGCATCAGACAAAGATTGAAGGGTCACATCAATCTAAAAATCTCTGTCTAAGATGACATCGAGCTTCTCAAGCTCCTCAAGGTCCTTGATTATTGACAAACAATGATCTTGGACTGACTGCCCATCACGAATTTAGCCTTAAAAAGCCTTTGATACTTGACTGCATGACTTTGTTCACCAAACAACTCTTGTAGGTGAGCCAACATTTGGCGGATAGTCATAATGTTCTCATGCTGGCACTGCAAGTCATCAGACATGGCACCCAACATATAGTACCTGACTTTGTTATCGTCATCCATCCACTTTTCTAGAGATGCTCTCTGTTCAGTAGTCAGACGTGCTGGTATGGCAGGTGGGTCCTGGTCCAAGACATAAGTCAGTTTCTTAGAACCCAGAATAATTCTGTAGTTCCTCAACCAGTCCTTGAAATTAGGTCCAGTCAATCTGTGGGTGTCTAGTATTTTGGTCAGGGGGTTGGATGCAGACATGTTTCCTGTAGAGAGTCAAAAGTTTCTAGTTAGATTTTGTAATTAGACTTAACCAATTTATTTAGAGATTTTATTTTTAAACAAATTAGGCTCCCACTATTTTCTCAGATCCCTACACTCCCTAGGTAGAGATGTGAAAATCTTCATGATTAGTGATTTCTAGTTGTGGTGCGGTCTCACCGACTGGCTCACCACCTCACCTAACAGTTATTGGTGATGGGTCAACCCATGAGTGGACAACTCTTGTCCAATGATTCTCTAATCATGATGCACCCAAAACTTGATCTCTAATTCATGAAGCTCACCGTATCCAAAATATTGCTCCCATCTTTAGTTAAGTCAGACCCACCATTTGCAAGAATTAGATTCCTGATTGGGTCCCTCACCGTATCCAGAATATTGAGCACAACCCATCCTCTAATCCGTAGCATCCAATGCCTAATGGACATGGTTGCATCTTTCCGGTGCAACTGAGCCACTATAACCAGCTGAGAACAATCAACCCCGAGAAGAGCCCGCACATCCATAATGGTGGAAGACCTTAGACTTAATATTTTCTTAGGGAGATTTGATTTAGGTCTCATTAAACTTGACTTGACATAGTCATAACAATTATGACTAACCTAGTGACATGGGCTAGCTCGAATTGTTAGCCACCTCAAATCAGAACTAGGTCGACACATATGGCCAGGTAAGTGAGACCGATGGGAGGGAGATACCATTAACTTGACAAGAACGCATTCGAGTCGAGTAGCTCCCAAATAAAAACCAGTCGGTCGCATCTGCCCAACTTACCTTAGACACCAAATTATCGAACCAGAACCAATTGGGTTAGTCTACAATCAAGGCTCTAACCACTGAGCCAAATTAGGTCTTAACTTGATCGAGTCACATCTAAATGTGATTCGACCTTGACCTAGACTTAATCCTATTAGGCTGGTCAATTATTAGCTTTCATGATCCCACCTAACCAACTTTTGATTCAATTTGATCAACCGCTAGACCTAATTGAGCTACCCAAGTCCGAACCAAATTTTATGAAAATGGCTTAGATCTGAAATTCTCAATTTTAGACCTAATTTGATTTCATAAGCTTAATTCATTAATTAAGTCTTGGGTTCATAAATAAAACATGTAAATAAATCCTAAGATTTCGAGATCTAGGGTTTTGCAAAAAAGTAAATTTTGATTTCTGATTAAAGATGAATGCGTAGTACCCCTACACGCCATAAGAACACCCCATTGAATGAGAGGAGAGGGTCTTAAATCTTACTTTATTCTTATGATCGGATGGCCATGAGGAATACCTTAATCAGAAATATAAATTTAACTACAAAACTAGTTAGATCTAAGTTATATATCACATATTAAATTTTAGATCTAACTTATACATGCTTTGCATACATCTCATGTATTAAAGTCTAATCTAATTAGCATGCTTTCAGATCTGATGCATCACATATAACATCTAAAAAATAAGATTTAAATTGAACTATTCAATATAAAATCTATTCTAGGCAGCTACTAGAATAATTTTACAACTAGTCTAGGCATGCAACAGATCAATCTTTTGTATTAATTAAAATTTTATTTTTTATTTTTTGATCTAAATATAATATTTATAATATCAAAAAAATAAAAAATAAATTAGATCTAATTTATATTTTAATCATATTAAAATATAAAATTATAAGACTATTCATAGATCAAACTACTCTTAGTCTAGTCATGCATCTCAAACATGTTAGATCTACTTAGATTTAATTTTAAATTTTTTTTGATTTCAGATCCTATCATATCTGATATGACATCTAAAATTTATTAATATTAGATAAATAAAAATAAAAATTAGATCTAAATTAGATCTGAAATAGAGCCATCAACCTAGCTCTGATACCAGTTGAAAGAAAAATTGACTTTTTCCTTATAGGATCTTCCAGATCTAGTGAGATCTGGGATGGAATATTTCAAAAAAAAATTATCTTATGATATTTTAGATCTAAGATCTATTAAATATAATTTTTATTATTTGATATTAAATCTAAAATTAAATTTAAAAATATGAGGAATAGAGAAATACCTCTAGGGTAACTAGATTACCTTGTAGATGATCGCAGTAATGCCTGAGGTTCTAAAATAGCTATGCAGTCATCCAACCTCTATCGGTATTCACTTAAGTAGGATCTGGATCATCTTCACCTAATAAATCTTTGCTCCAAAAATCAAATTCAGATCTGATCTGGAAGATCTTCTGAAGCTGGAGTAGTAGCTTCTCGATAAATCTTTGCAGCCTTCTAATCAGGAAGCCGCCACACCTTGGACAAACAGTAGATGGATGCCCAACCTCTTGGATGTGAAGAGGGGAGGGAGAAGAGCAGAGGGGGCATAGAGAAGTGGAGAGGATTCAAGCTTTTGCTAGTTATTAAGCAAAGTCTTTAAACCCTAGGTACAGACAGGGTTTAAATAGACCCTGCTGCGCCATGCAGTGCCACATCATTCGACCAATCAAAAAATTCTAATTAATTCTAAAAAAATTTTGATTGGTGGAGTGATATCATCTGATCATATCAGATAAGAATCCCCACAATCCCTCCTACTGTTGGTGCCAACACTGGATAAGCACAGTGAGATTTGCACCCCACAGTCCAAGTTGATCAAGGGATCAGAGTCCTCATCTCATGGGACTCTATCTTATCCACTTAGGGTGCATGCTGAATCTGAATATAGTGCCTACTTTGAGGACTAATTTAGTAGGTGGACACTCCACTAAAACTCTCCAATGACCTCTTGCCAAGTGGCCTTCAGTCCAAGGTCCATGGGTCAACGTTTGACCAATGTCCTAAAACGAAAATGGCAAGTGACAGGAATTAGCAGGTGTTGTCTTAAATTCATCTCATGAATTAAGACAAATCCTTTTTGATCTGGACTAGCTCCAGTTAGACTGTGAGAAATCTTCTCAAGGTTCTCTCTGTGAGTCAAATCACATTTGACTCAATCGAGATAGAAAAGATTATATGAGGAGAAAGTTAGGCTCAATCATGTGCTAGCACGATTTTCTTGAACCTAATTGAATCTAATCCATATCAATCGAACTGGGCTAGCTCAATTGATGACATCCAGACCCTAACTCTTGTTTGTATGACCAGTTAGGTTCATTTTCATATGGTAATGAGATATGTCGTGATCTCATCATCAACATCATCGAAACTCCTTTCGATGGACCAGAACTCTTCTGATTCAGACAATTAGAATGATCGATCATCAAGATCATTCTAATTGCTCCCAAAATCTATCAGTGACATCTAACAGTATATGGTGGCAACCCATCAGAAATGAAGATAAACTTCTCGGTGCAGCTACCTGTGTGATTGAGTTTCTCTATCATAAGTCCCGACTAAATTAGGATTAAGGTGAACTCATCAAACCCAACATCAGTCATATGAATCAATCGATCGATCCAAGTCCGATGTGAAACCTTAATGAAAATTTTTTTTTCATTATTTCACTCTGCCATGGCCATGGGCTTAAGGACTCAATCTTTCGATCATCATAGGACTACTCCTCTTATCTACCGAAGTTGATAGATCCCATCTTGGTGCGATCTGGTTCCTACAATAAATATGCTACAGCCAACATACACCTCAGGGTTTCGAATGGCTAAGAGATCGAGTTATGGTGTAGTCAAACTATAACACACTCAAGGTAAACTATCGATGTACCTCAGATCAAAGAACTAGACACACAGCTGCAGCATCGAGCTAGTCATCGATGAGAAGGTAGACTTCCTTATGACTGCTCGAGGTGGTCATGCTCAGTACTCTTGTTCTCAACGAATACCTATCCTCTCGCTCTGGTGTCTCTACACCGTAGACTCAAGATACATCTACTCTAAGAAAATGATCGTACACCAACCTTCTGGATCAATCACCATCCTCATGATGATCCTATGGTCTGGAGCTATTTATGAGTTAGTTATGTAAATTCATGTCTTAAATTTTTAACTCTTGAAAATATGAATTAACATTCCTACTAACTCAAAGGATGTATCACAGACATAATGTACACAATATGATAGTAGAATGACCCTTTTATTTATTTATAGTCAAAATTATAAATTTATCCTTAGATTTATATAGAAATATGTCAGTCAATCTGGCATCTAGGACACACATCTAATATAAGAATCATTCTAGGGTTAAACGATCAATACGATTGATATTTAACCTAGTGTAAGTGTTACAGGAGGATCGATTAGCAATTCGATTGCTAATTTGCTTAATTTTATTAAGCCAATGGACTGAGATTAAGTCTAATTGAATATAATTTAATTAAATTTAGTTTGAGCTTGATTGGATCAAGTCCAATTGATTTATTGGATAAGCCAAGTGCCAGGAAAAATTAGTTCTAGTTCAATTAGGACTTGGATCAACCTAATTTCTAATTTGATTAAAAAATTAAAATAGATTTAAATCTAATTTAATCTAATTAAATTAGGTTCTTAATTAATTTAAGATCTATTTTAATTGGGTTGATCTAATTTTAGTTTGATTTGGTTTGAGAAATCAAATTAAAACAAGTCATAAGATAGAATCCAAGTAAGACTAGGATTCTACCTTGCACCACATAAGCCCCCCATGCCCTCTCTCTTATTCCACACTAATTCCCTCTAATTTTGTGTGAAAAAAATCCTCTCCCAGATCTTCACCACACCCAAAAGGTTTTCTCTCTTCTTTCTTACATGGAAGATGGTTGTGGATCAAATCAAAGTAGGAATAAGTTTGGATTTCAAATTCTATAAGATAGAGTTTTAGAAATTCAAAACTCTTTCCTTTCTGCATCAATTTTATCCAAATTTTTCTTGAGATTTTTATGGCTTTTATGGCACTTGATAGGTGCCATTTGCTATTGGTCCACATGCAAAAGGAAGGAGGGGGCGCCCAAGAGTTGGGCGCCCCTTATCTTGCCATGTTTGGATAAACCTTGACTATGTATTTGACCTAGACAAGGACCCCATTATAACTCTCTATATAAAATTAATTTCTTTATAAAATTTTTATGAAAAATAGATCAAAGAGAGACCTTTAGGAAATCCAAAAATTAGGGAGAAAGAAGGTTAGGGTGTGGAGATATAATAGACACAAGATAGGGTGTCTAGATAGAGCAAAGAGAAGAAGAAGAGGGTCTTCTTCTAGGGTTGTTGTGTTCATCTCTTCCCTTCCTTCATCTTGAGTTTTTTGAGAGCATCTCAGATCGAAAACTCCTCCTAACTTTCATCTTTGGAAGAGTCTAAATCAAGAAGAAGAAGGCACCTGATCAACCATCAAAGAAGGATCAGCGCAGTACTAGCATACTGTGCTGATTTTCTGGAGCAGGACTTCTGATCGAGATTCGTGGGCTCGTATGGATGACTCCTAGAGGCTGGATGTATGTGCAGCTCACAACATCATGCTTAAGCCCAGATCAGCAAAGTTAGAATGTCTAACTTGCAAGGTAATAGATCTGATCTATTGTTTATTACATACATTAGATGTAGCATAAAAACATGTTGATATGATCAACATGTAGTTCATTCTCTATATGTTTTAATTTTTGATTTAATAACATGTAATAATCATGTAATAAGATCTTAGATCTAAAGATTCTCTAATTTTATAAAATAAATTTTGATTTATTTTAGTCTTCCGCTACATGAACTTGAAAAAGTTTCAAGATCTAACCCTGAAATTCTAGATCTGGTTCCTTCAAGAAGATGGAAAGAGTGCTATATGCCTCTGGTGTGAGAAGCATTATGTACGCCATGATATATTGTAGGTCAGATATCACCCATGCAGTTAGCCAGATCAGCAGATTTATGGCGCAGCCTGGTAGGGAGCACTGAAGGGGATCTTCAAGTACTTAGAGGATACTGTTGGAGTTGGTATCTACTATAGATAGTGAGGAGGTACTGAGGGACTCTCCAACATGTCCAAAGAGGCTCAAAGGCTGATAGGAGGGTTCATGGATGCAGATTTTGGTAGAGATGTGGACATCCAATGGTTGATGATAGGTTTTATATTTAGCATGTTTGGAGGTCCCATTTCATGGAGATCGTGCTTATAGCCCATCATGGCCTTATCCATAATTAAGGTGGAGTACATTGGCATTACAGAGGCAGTGAAGGAGGCCCTATGGTTGAAGGGCTTGGCGTTGGAGATGGGCCTCGCACAAGAGGCCGTCAGGGTGCACTACAATAGTTAGAGTACACTATTACTTGCACAAAACTCTGTCTCCTATGTAAGGATGAAGCACATCGATATCAAGTATCATCAGATCAAAGAACTTGTGGAAGAAGGTGAGATGGAACTGATGAAGGTCCACACCAAGGAGAATCCAGTAGATGCACTGACGAAGGTACTTTCACGGGATAGCTTTTGAAAATATGTGACATTCATATACTTGATGGACAGGATAGAGTTAATTGAGGTCTTGGGGCACCAAGATGGAGATTGTTGGGCCTTATATGGTGCTCCCAAGGCTCAGGGGACCAAGGTTAAGGCCAAAGTCCAAAGTTCATAAGGTGGTCATGGGTTTCTAGGGCTAGTTTGGGTCCTAGGATGAAAGGCTATCATGGACTAAGGTTTCCACACATGCTAGCATGCTTACCGGAATCCTGATTGAATCCAAAATTTCAATCAATCTTTTCAAAAAGATCTTTGATCAATTTTTATATGTGTGTGACCTATTAGGTTTCACATCTTGCCAGCAGTAGGTTCGAGTGCCAGTTGATCGAATTTGATTAGATTTTCATATAACTGATTTAGGTCCAATCGAGCTAACCTAAGTTAACAATCAGAATCCATTTTTATTGATGATCAAATTAAACTCTTTAATTTGATCAAACCTACAAGAGTCAAAATTGGCATCTAGCAATGTATTATGATTATCCAAAAAATGTAAAATTTGGTGAAAATACTAAATATATCCTTCAGTGTAAGTTACCGTACAATTCAATCCTTCGATCATCCTTACACCCTGAATATGTTCATGAGTATGAAATCATGTCAAACTCAAACATATATTCATATCGATTCTCAATTAACCAATGATGACTCTAATAAAAATGTATTAGAAACTCTTTCTAATCTCCTTCCTGCTTTTGGCCAAAAGATTTTTTTTGAATCATCTAGGGATGAGAATACACAGGATGCAATCTCCTCTTACTAGGAGTGATCGATTCTATGTAGACCTACTCACAATCTTCATACACACTCCACCATATTCAGAACACCCTATACATATCTTAATGCCATACCTGGGTATGAACCAAAATATGTGTTCATGTGCACAAGATTGCATGGTGATCTCAGGTCTAAGGATCACCTACATAACTTTCACTTAGAAAATCATCTTTGATATGCATGTAAAGCTTCCATAAGATATTTTCTTTCAACGAGTCAATTCAGTGGACTCATTTTTCAAATGAGTACCCACATCCTTGTATTAGTGTCCAATGTACAAGTGGCTAGTGAGATCTACCACCCTCTCTATCAAGCATACATAGGATGTGCCAGTCTATCCGAAATATTGATCTCCGACTCAATACTCCTACGATCAGAAATATTTAAGATTAAGATTTTAAAATTTTAGATCTCACTAGCATGACCCATTCATGTCTCTTAAAATTATTATCCTAATCTTTGGGGTTCATCATAATCTTAGACATAATAAGATACAGCTAAAATGATGAATCAATGCCTCATTTTATTATCAAATAATAAATATCATTACATGAATTGAAAAATTATAAAGAAAAGTTCTATCGCAACACATTTGCAATTGGCTTATAGGGCACTCTTCTTTCAACTGGTTGGAATGTATGAAGTCAATTTCTGACTTCATCACTTCCATCCATTTCTTGAAGTCAATATCTAACATTACCTCACCATAGATCTTGGGATCATTCCTATTATCCCTGTCTTCCACAAGGAATGCTTCGTCTAGATCCTCTATAAGAATATCCAAATACTTTTCAGGAGGACAGGAGACCCTACTTGATCTATGAGGTGGAGGAGGTACCACATCTATAGCTCACTACTGGATTTAGGTTCTTGGACTCGATGCTCTTCAGAGACCTCTTCGAGCTCAATCCTCCTACCACTGCCTCCATCTTGGATAAATTTCTTTTCCAAGAAGATGGTATTATGGCTCACAATCACATTGTGATTCTCAAGAAGACAAAAGTAGTATCCCATCATTTTCTTAGGATATCCTATAAAGCGAGCCCTAAAAGACCTAGCCTCTAACTTATCTGCCTGCTATCGCTTGATATGGACCGAACATCTCCAAATCTTAAGATATCCAAGAGTCAATTTCTTACAATGCCATAACTCGTATGGAGTGGTAGGAACAAATTTAGAGGAAACCTGATTCAAAAGATGAATTGCAGCAGAAAGTAGTGCATGTCCCTGAGAAAGTCAAGAAGATCTATGAAGCTCATTATAGATCATACCATATCTAATAGGATCTAATTTTTTCTTTCAAATATTCCTTTGAGCTGAGGCATCCCTAAAGGTGTCTACTATGTCACTATGCTGTTATTCTTGAGATAGGCTCGAAATTTCTCACTAAGATATTTTTCTCCTCAATCTGATTAAAGAATATTTATGAATTTTTTAGTCTATTTTTCTACTTTACATCTGAACATTATGAACTTTTTTAAGACTTCAGACTTATAATGCATCAAATACACAAACTCATACCGTGAATAATCTGAAGGAAAGTATGGTGATTTTATGCATATATTTTTAAAATTTTATAGCAAAATATATATAAATTAAATAATTTAATCTACAATGCATGCATAGATCAAATCTAAAACTACTATATAGAAACCATGATATAAATTAATATACATGTATCTAAATTTGAAATCTAAAATAAAGCAAGTATAGATTATATCTATATGTAATTGGATTATTTTAGATCATATCTAAATATGAATTGAATTCAAAACTCTATACTTGAGCATGGGTAGTAGATCACCGTATTCAAAATCTATGATAGTTGATTCTTCATGATGCTCGACGGTTGCACACATGTCTGACCTCTATAGTTATCCAAATGAAGCCCATGTACTGATCGATGACCCCGGGAGTGCTAACTCATAAAGACACTATATTTTGGCTAATCTAAGAAGAACATAAAGAGGAAAAAGAAAAAGAAGACCCTCTCTTTTTTTTTTTTTCTAGATCCACATATCAATTCTCAACAATAGAGATCAAGAGAAGAACCCTTTCTTCTCAATTCTTCCACGCATAAAAGAGAACCTTTTTCTCTTTCTTTCACACTTTTAAGAAGAATTTTTTTTCTCTAATTTTTTATGATAAAAATTAGATCTAATTTAATTTCTCATACTAAAAATTACATAAAATTCTAAGCTCCAGAAGAATCCAAAAGAGAGACCTAAGTGAAGAACCATTCTTCTCTCTTCTTCTCCCTTTTTCTCTTTGATCTAGAACTCTAGGAAGCCCCAAACACCCAACCAAATTTTTTTGATATTTTTTCTCTAAATTTTTATATTAAAAATTAGATCTAATATAATTTTTATTTTATAAAAAAATTTAAAAAAAAATTAGGAGAAGAACTCCTTCTTCTTCAAGGCTGCGCACTAGAAAGAAGACCCTTCTTCTTCCTTCTCTTTCTCTCGTTGGGAAGAATTTTTCTTCTCCAATTTTCTACTGTAGAACTAGCAAGAGAAGTCTTCTTTGATGCCTAAAAACTAGCAGAAAAAATCTCACAAAATTCCTTCAAAAGGGGTTGGGAAGGAAGCCTAGATGCATGGGATATGGAGCATCCAACTCTTGGACGCCCCTCCTTTTTTTTAGCGACCAAAAGAGGGAGGGATGGCTTCTTTTTTACATGTAAGAGAGGGGAGGACGTGGTACCTTGTGTGGGGTGGGAGATATTCCATGGTGAAGAGGAGATGTGGCATGGAGACTTAAATAGATGGGTGGAGGGAGTTGGTTCACCCCTATTCCAAATAAGACTCATGAATCTTGATCAAACTCTAACTAATTCTTGGACCCAATCCTAACTAATTTAGAAATTAGTTATAACAAACTAACTAATTAAGTTCTAGCCAAATTATAAAACCAATTAGGTGTTGGGTTCCGGTGGTGCAACGGAACGGTTAGGTGTTTAAAATTTTCATTCAAAACATCCAATGCACCGAAAATCCTAATGCCCAGAAATCCTTAACTATAATAATCAAAGTACAATAAATATAAATTAGGATAAGAAGAATACCTATAATGCTAATCTCAATTTTCATAAAGTATCCAAGTGTCCGCCCTTCAATGGTGATCCACACGGAAACTGAACCAAGGATAGTGCTTTTTCTTTACCTTGCTTCAAGAGTTCTAGTCACTAGAACTCGACTAGCCTCATACTGGTCAGGTTACTTCAAGAAACTGACTCCACCCTCACAGAACCTCCTCTAAAATTTTGATTCTCCTTCTTTAGGACCCTTACAACCCTTGTTAAGATTAGGTAAAGCTTTGTTTAAAATCCTGAAGCCTTGTCCTAAAACTAAGATAGGTTGTAAGAAAGAAAGGAGAGCAACGGAGACAAAATTGAAAATTCTTTCTGAATGCCTCGGATACCCAGTGCCCCGATCAATTTATAGCCATTAGAGGGATGCCAAAAGAGAGAGATGCACCTCATCTAAGAGGTCTATCTGATCTGATTATCAGAGATAAGAGTTCCTTCAAACAGAAGGACTCTTATCAATGATACGTCGATCAGCACCCTGCTCTACGCATATGACCAGAGAAGGGACATTTTTGCATCCCTTCTTAAATCAAAAAAATCCTCAAAAATACACATGGATAGAAGATTTAATTTTAGTTCTAGAACATATAATGAGTAGATAAAAGTTCTCACAAATAGATGTGTTCTCATGTCCTTTCATGCGAAGTCTGAACACCGCATGTGCAGGCATGAGGAGGAACTTATGGCATCCATTTGGCATCCAGATAAGTCTAGAAAAATTCCATAAAAATTACCAAAAATAGCTTGTAAAATGAAAACATTATCACCAAAAACTATTCTATTTTAAAAGTATTTGATGAGGAGAATGACTCTCCAAATCTTGAAGAGATGCAACACTTCTGTGCACTTGCGCGAGACGTCCTTCCTTTTTCTAATTTTTCTCTACCCCAAAAATTTTAGAAAAAATACATCTCATGCTTTGAGATATGCAACAGAGGATGGAGAGTGATATAGGCTACTATACATATCTTAATCCCATACCAGAAGGACTCTTTTCTTCTTCCCATGCCAACACTTGTATGTAGAACCTATTTTGTCCCAAGACTCCTTCACAACTTGGACTCTTCATAATTATTGTTAAAATGAGATGTGGTATCCCAATTTGGGATACTTCTAGGTGGCATGATCTAACCAAAATACTCACTAAATTGGGCTAGCTAATTAGCAAGGGATGAGACCAAATTGATCTCCAAATAAGCAAGGGTTCCACACGTGCTAGCATTCTTACCAGAGCCCTGATTGAATCAAAAATTCTAATCAACCTTTTTCAAAAGGGTCCTTGGCCAATTTCCATATGTGTGTGACCTATTGGGTTCCACATCTAGTTGGCAATAGGTCTAGATACAAGTTGATCAAATTTAATTAGATTTCAATCTAATCGATATAGGTCCAATCGAGCTAACCCGAGTTCAACAATTAGAATCTTTTCTAATTGGTGATCGAATTAAACTCTTTAATTTGATCAAAAACTTACTAGTCAAGATTGACATCTAGTAATGTATCATGACTATCCAGAAAATATAAAATTTGATGAAAATACCAAATATATCCTTCAGTGGCAAGTTACCATACAATTCAATCCTTCGATCATCCCTGCACCGTGAATATGTTCTTGAGTATGGAATCATATCAAACTCAAACACATATTCATATCGATTCTCAATTAACCAATGATGACTCCAATGAAGAAGTATTAGAAACTCTTTCTAATCTTCTTTCTGCTTTTGGCTAAAAGATTTTTTTCAAGTCATCAAGGATTGAGAATACACAGGATGTGATCTCCTCTTACTAAGAGTGATCAATTCCATGTTGACCTACTCACAATCTTCATATATACTCCACCATATCCAGAACACCCCGTACATGTCTTAATGCCATACCTGGATATGAACCAAAATATGAGTTCATGTGCACAAGATTCTATGAGGGTCTCAGATCTAAGGATCACTTACACAACTCCCATTTAGAGAACCATCTTTGACATATAAGTAAGGCTTCCATAAGATGTTCTCTTTCATCGAGTCAATTTAGTGGACTCATTTTTCAAATGAGCACCCACATCCTTGTATTAGTTCCCACATATGTATCTAGTGAGATCTACTACCCTCTCTATCGAGCATACATAGGATGTGCCAGTCTATCCAGAATATTGATTTCCGACTCAATGCTCCTACGACCAGAAATGTTTAAGATTAGGATTTTAAGATTTTAGATCTCACTAGCATGATCCATTCATGTCTCCTAAAACCAGTGCCCTAATCTTTGGGGTTCATCATAATCTTAGACATAATAAGATGTAGCTAATATGATGAATCAATACCTCAAATAATAAATATCGAGTTGAAAAATTATAAAGAAAAATTTCATCACAACACACTTGTGATTGGTTTATAGGGCACTCTTCTTTCAATCTCCCACTTGCACCAAAGCCAATCGCCTTTATGTCTCATACAATCAAGATGGTGATTATATAGCTGCTTTAGTATGGCCTTAATGAATGGATCTGTTATATTGTTCTTTCTGTCTACTCGTTCAGGGACAACATCTTATTTCTAACGAGTTGGAAGTATTTGAGGATGTGCTTGGATCTACAATGAGATCTAGGTTCTTTTACTTGAATAATGGCCTCAGTATTATCATGATAGAGTGACACTGGTCCTTCATTCTTAAGAATGACTCTTAAATCTATGATGAATTTTTTCATCCAGATAGCTTTCTAAATGGCTTCACTAGCAGCAATATACTCTGTCTCAATAATTGAGCCAAATACTATCTGCTGCTTGGAGCTCTTCCAACTCACTGCCCCATCATTTAGGATAAACACATATCCTGATATTGACTTGCTATCATCTGCTTTCCAATGATCCTCTCTTGGATCAGTCTAAAATTTGTTAGCTATGCCCAAAGCATAAGCTATATCAGGCCTGATACATAGCATGGCATACATAATTGATCCCATAGCCAAAGCATAAGGGATTTTATTCATCCTCTTTCCCTCCTCTAATATCTTAGGACATATTTTCTTGGAGAGACGTATACCATGACTTGCAGGCAAGTAACACCTCTTACTTGCCTTCATATTAAACGTCTTTAATATGAGATCTATGTACCATGACTGGGATAAGCTTAACATCCCTTTAGATCTATCTCTATAAATCTTTATACCCAGTATATAGAATGCTTCACCCAAGTCTTTCATGAAAAACTAATTCAATACCCATATCTTGATCGATTGCATCATTGGGATATCATTCTTAATAAGCAGTATATGTCATCGATATACAGAACCAAGAAGACAACAGCACTCTCCTTGTCTTCTTATACACATATGGTTTATCTTTATTTTTGATAAAGTCAAACTCTTTGACTGTCATATCAAATCAGATGTTCCAACTCCTCAAAGTCTGCTTTAATCCATAGATGGATCTCATTAGCTTGCATACTTTATTTGCCCTTTCACTTGAGACAAATCTCTCTAACTAAGTCACATAGACCTCTTCCTCTAGATTATCATTGAGGAAAATGGTCTTGACATCCATCTGTTAGATCTCATAGTCATAGTATGCTGCTATAGCAAGCAAAATCTTGATGGACTTGAGCATAGCTACTGGTGAGAAAGTTTCATCATCGTCAATTCTTTACCTTTGACTGATAGCCTTCGCCACCAACCTTGCTTTGTAGGTTTCTACTTGGCCATCTGCTCCAATCTTCTTCTTGAAGATCCACTTGCATCTTATTGGGATCACATTTTCAGGTACATCAATCAAGGTCCATACTTGGTTGATATACATCGAATCCATCTCAGATTTCATGATTTTCAGCCATCTATCTGAGTCTCTACTCATGACAGCTTTCGAATAGGTTAGTGGATCATCATCCTGAATGATGTTGATCATATTATCATTCTCAATGATAGAATTAAATCTCAAAGGTGCATAATGCACTCTATCTGACCTTTGGAGAGGAGGTGCGTACTGTGAATGTATCTCATCTTTGGATACTTCTGATTGAGGATCTTCTTGTGGTTCAACCATAGGTATTTCTGGATCGATTTGTAGATCCTGAACTTTCATAAGTTTAATATTCCTCCCACTGCCTCCTTCTTAGATGAGTTTATTTTTCAAAAAGTGGCGTGCCTACTAACAAACATCTTTTGTTCAGTAGGATGATAGAAGTAGTATCTATTAGTTTCCTTAGGATACTCTACATGTTGGGAATAGTATCTCAAAGCCAATCGTCAACCTGTTGACAGTAGTGCTCATTTTTATATTTGTATATAATTATGAATTAATAAAAATTATTTTGATATTTTTTATCACAAAATGCTTCATCTTCTAATGAACTCCTATGTTGTGGTGAAGTCCTTAGGACTATTTAGACTCGACAAAGGAGGATTTGTCGTTTAGTCCTTAAATCTGTTTGCGACCAAATGATACGTTGTTACCAAGGACGACAACGTTTATCAAGCATAGGTCATTGTGTGCCATATAGGTTGGTTGTCCTCTTAACCAATGAGTGTGGAGACACTGGTATGGCATACAAGTGAGATGTAAGGGTACATCTGCACTGAACGTGACCGACTCCGGAGCTATTTCTGCTGTCAAGATTTGCTCTGATGGAACATGGGTATTGTTGGGTATAAAATACCCCCCAGCCAAGTTCATGATGGGAGTGACCCTCCGGGGATCCAACCGACCTTCGACCTCCGGCAACGTCTCTTCAAACCTCCCAGGCGGCCGAGCCTCTGCAGCACTCCCAAATTTTATCGATGGACAGGACCCCGCCAGCATCGACCGGATTCTTCACGACGTCCGGACTCCTACGAGAGCCGGACCGCATCCCCGACTCCAGCTGCAGGCAGACTTCGTCCGGACTCTGCCCATGACTCTAATTGCAGGCAGACTTCGTCTGGACTCCTACAGGAGCCGGACTTCGCCCTTGACTTTAATTGCAGGTAAACTTCGTCCGGACTCCTACGGGAGCCGGACTTCACCCTCGACTTCAACCGCAAGAAGACTCCGTCCGGACTCCTACGAGAGCTAGATCTCGTCTCCGACTCCGGCTACGAGAAGGCTCCGCTCGGACTCCTACGGGAGCCGGGCTTCGTCCCCGACTTCGATCGCTGGTAAACTTCGTCCGGACTCCTACGGGAGCGGACTTCGCCCCTGACTTTAATTGCAGGTAAACTTCGTCCGGACTCCTACGGGAGCCAAACTCCACCCCTGACTTCAACTACAAGAAGACTCTGTTTGGACTCCTACGGGAGCCAGATCTCGTCTCCATCTTCGGCTACGGGAAGACTCCGCCCGGACTCCTACGGGAGCCGGGCTTCGTCCCCGACTTCAACCACTGGTAAACTTCATCCGGACTCCTACGGGAGCCAGACTTCGCCCCTAACTTTAATTGCAGGTAAACTTCATCTGAACTCCTACGGGAGCCGGACTTCGCCCCTGACTTTAATTGCAGGTAAACTTCGTCCGGACTCCTACGGGAGCCGGACTTTGCCCCCGACTTCAACCGCAAGAAGACTCTGTCCGAACTCCTACGGGAGCCAGATCTCATCTCCGACTCCGGCTATGGGAAGACTCCGCCCGGACTCCTATGGGAGCCAGGCTTCATCCCCGACTTCGGCCACTGGTAAACTTCATCCGGACTCCTACGGGAGCCGGACTTCGCCCCTGACTTCACTTACAGGTAAACTTCGTCTGGACTCCTACGGGAGCCAGACTTCACCCACAACTCCAAATGCAGGTAGACTTCGTCCGGACTCCTACGAGAGCCGGGCTCCACCCACGACTTCACTTACAGGTAAACTTCATCCGGACTCCTACGGGAGCCAGACTTCACCCACAACTCCAATTGCAGGTAGACTTCGTCCGGACTCCTACGGGAGTCGGACTTCGCCCCCAACTCTAATTGCAGAAAAACTCAGCCCGGACTCCTACGGGGGTCGGATCTCATCTCCGACTCCGACCGCAGGAAGACTCCGTCCGGGCTTCATCCTCGACCTCGACCGCTGGTAAACTTTGTCCGAACTCCTACGAGAGCCGGACTTCGCCCCTGACTTTAATTGCAGGTAGACTTTGTCCAGGCTCTTATGGGAGCCAGACTCTGCCCACGACTTCACCTGCAGACTCCGCCCGGGCCCCTACGGGAGCCGGACTCTGTCCATGACTTCACCTGCAGACTTCGTCCGGACTCCTACGGGAGCCGGGCTCCGCCCACGACTTCACTTACAGGTAAACCTCGTCCGAACTCCTACGGGAGCCGGACTTCACCCACAACTCCAATTGCAGGTAGACTTCATCCGGACTCCCACGGGAGCTGGACTTCACCCCCAACTCCAATTGCAGGAAGACTCAGCCCGGACTCCTACGGGGGCCGGATCTCATCTCTGACTCTGGCCGCAGGAAGACTCTGTCCGGACTTCGTCCCCGACCTCAACTGCTGGAAGACTTTGCCCGGACTCCTATGGGAGCCGGGCTCCATCCTCGACCTCGACTGCTGGTAAACTTCGTCTGGATTCCTAAGGGAGCTGGACTTCGCCACTGGCTTTGATTGCAGGTAGACTTCGCCCGGGCTCCTACGGGAGCCAGATCTCGTCTCCGACTCCAACTGCGGGAAGATTTCATCCGGACTCCCATGGGAGCCGGACCTCATCCCCGACTTCGACTGAAGGAAGACATTGTCCGGACTCCTATGAGAGCTGGACTCTGAGCTCCTCTCAAACAGATAGCTAACCACCTCTCTTCGTCAGACACTCCAGCCGAACTTCGACCGACAGGCCTGGACCCCCTGGCGGGCCGCAGCAACGGCCACGACTCTGCTCCACTTCCTATGATGGATTCCGTGCGGCCCCATCACTCCCTGGCGGGCCATAGTAACGGCCATGACTCTGCTCCACTTCCTGTGATGGATTCCGTGCAGCTCCATCACTCCCTGGCTGACCGCAATAATGGCCATGATCCTGCTCACTTTCTGCGACGGATATCGCGTGATTCTTCCATCCTCTGGCAAGTCGCGACAACGGACGCCGCTCCACTCTCCGCGACAGACTCCACGTGGCATGTCCCGGTGATAGCCACGATTCTACTCCACTACTCTTTACAACAAACTCCTCCTGACTATGGGCAGCCCACTGCCAAATGGTTACAGACATCGCTATCAGTCTGTTGCTCCCTCCGCCTATAAAAGAGGGACCCCAGATACGTTATTCTCTAAGCTCAAAATTCTATCCCAAAACTCTGCTAAAATTTTCGTTCGAGCACTCCATTCTTGTTGAGGCAGAGAACTGACTTGAGCATCGGAGGGTCTTGCCGGAGCAACCCCACCTCCGATTTAGACTTCTTTTGCAGGTCTCGACGGCGATCGTAACTCCCTCGACTCCAGCTTCTCCGACGCAGGCGGATTTTTGCACCAATAGGATTGGCGCTAGAGGAAGGGCGGTGTCTTCGCAGTACCCTTGTTCTTAAAGGAGGCTCAACGGGATCTCCTTCGATCATCTTTTCCGGCATCTTCTCCTCCTTTCCCCACTTGATCTTCGCCCGATGCCTCCCCGCAAAGCATCCACAAGACGATCCACGGCCTCTACGGCCAGATCTCAGGCTCTGGCCTCACCTCTAGTCTCCCGCCTCTACCCCCTCCTCCGGCAGTGGCGATTGGCACGGAGCAATTCGACCTACTGGTGCAGCAGGTTAGAGGCCTCACTGAAGCTGTGCAGGCCATACAACAGCAGCAGCAGCCGCAGGCATCAGTGCAACCAGAAAGAGCATCGCCAGAACTGCAAAATCTGACAGTGGGATGGGCCACTTGGGCCAGCCGCCCAGTCTTTCCCTGAAAGACAAATCCAAGGTGGAAAGCCCCCAGTCAGACCACGATTCCACCCCCGGAAGATCTCTACCTCCATCCTGCCAGAAGACCCTCGAGACCCGTAGTCGAGAGGATTTCCTGGACCGGAGGCTTCAGGAGATGAACCGATGGATCGAAAAACTCCGCCACGCTCCCCCCACTTATGGTGAGGACATTTGTACTGACCCTCCCTTTTCTCAAATGATCATGCAGGAGCCAATCCCGTCGAACTTCAAGCTCCCCCAGTTTGAAAGCTACGATGGGACTTCGGACCCGGTTGACCACCTGGAGGCCTTTCGGATAATGATGCTGCTCCATGGCGCATCCGACGCCATTCTATGCCGAGCCTTCCCATCCACCTTGAAGGGAGCGGCGAGAAACTGATACTCGGCACTGAAGCAAGGTACCATCTTTTCCTTTGATCAGATGAGCCACCAGTTTGTGGCTCATTTCATTAGCAGTCGGCATCCTCAGAAGGGTTTGGAGTCCCTCATCAACATCAAGCAGAGGGAGGGAGAGTCCATTCGGGCCTACATCAACCGTTTCAACATCGCCGTGTTGGAGGTCCGAAACTTGGACCAATCGGTAGCAATGGCCGCCTTGAAAGGTGGCCTTCAGAAGAATGACCTTTTATTCTCCTTGGAAAAGAAGTACCCCAGGGATTTTGCCAACTTGTTGGCTCGAGCCGAAGGTATGCCCGAGTGGAAGAAGCCTTCAAAATGAAGGATGAGGAGACCGCGAGAGAGGAACAGGCGGGAGACTCGAGTAAGCCCGCAGTCAAAAAAGGGTCGAGAGAAGCTCGGCCATGTTCTCGAACTCCTCCCGGGCACAAGCACGCCCAGACTCCTCCTCGAGCACGCAGGCAGGGAAGCTCGGATCGCCAGGCTCGACGGGGATCTCCTCTAGGAAGATTCTGCAACTATGCCCCCCTCAACGCATCGAAAACCCAGGTACTGATGGAGGTTAGAGAGCAGCTCCCAAGGCCAGAGAGGATGCGCACACACCCCGGGAAGCAAAACCCCAACAAGTTCTGCCTCTACCATCGTGACCACGGCCACGATACAGAAGAGTGCATCCAGCTCCGAGATGAAATCGAGGAGTTCATCCAATGAGGTCGGCTCGACAGATTCATTCGACGCCGACCTGAGGGCAGAGAGGATCGGCCAAGGGCCCTGCCGCAACCTGAACCATCGAGGAGGGAAGAGCAGCCCGGAGATCGACCTCCAATCGGGGTCATCAACTCCATCACTAGAGGACCTCAAGGAGGAGTAGACCTTTCACGACCATGGGACTCGAAAAACTTGTAAATGTATTACTAACAACTTTGCTTTGAATCAAAATTTCTTTCGACTTTGCATGTCTTCCCCTTTCTGGCACAGACTTGTTACGACTGGAGATAACCCCTTCAAATAATCAAAACAAGGTCATGTTAGGAACAGGAGGAGAACCTCGTCCTAACATAAATAGAATGAAAGTTCGATTATTTTAAGATCGGATCTGGGGAGAGGCCCATATAACGGCCCTTAAGTACCCCCATGGCCATGTTAGGAACAGGAGGAGAACCTTGTCCTGACATGAGCAAAGTCAAAGGTCCGGTTCTTTTAGATCGGATGGGGGGAGAGGCCTTACAACGCCCTTATGCGCCACCACAGCCATGTTAGGGACAGGAGGAGAACCTCGCCCTAACATAAGCAAAGTCAAAGGCCCGATTCTTTTAGATCGGATGGGGGGAGAGGCCTTACAACGTCCTTATGCACCCCCACAGCCATGTTAGGGACAGGAGGAGAACCACGCCCTAACATGAGCAAAGTCAAAGGCCCGATTCTTTTAGACCAGATGGGGGGAGAGGCCTTACAATGCCCTTATGCGCCCCCACAACCATGTTAGGGACAGGAGGAGAACCTCGCCCTAACATGAGCAAAGTCAAAAGCCCGATTCTTTTAGATCGGATGGGGGGAGAGGCCTTACAACACCCTTATGCGCCCCCACAGTCATGTTAGGAACAGGAGGAGAACCTCGCCCTAACATGAGCAAAGTCAAAGGCCCGGTTCATTTAGATCGGATGGGGGGAGAGGCCCTACAACGCCCTAATGTGCCCCCACAGCCATGTTAGGAATAGGAGGAGAACCTCATCCTGACATGAGCAAAGTCGAAGGCCCGATTCTTTTAGATCGGATGGGGAGAGAGGCCCTACAATGCCCTAATGTGCCCCCACAGCCATGTTAGGAACAGGAGGAGAACCTCATCCTACATGAGCAAAGTGAAGGCCCGGTTCTTTTAGACCGAATGGGGGGAGAGGCCCTTGCAACGACCCTTATGTGCCCCCACAGTCCCATTGGAAACAGAAGGAGAACCTCATCCTAACCTGAGCTGAGATCAACTACGTCAAGAATAAAAGGAGAACCTCATCCTGACGATGACAAAAACCCGGCTGCCCAACAAAATTGGATAAGGGGAAAAGTCCCCTTAATGGCACCTCCACACTTCTACGCGACCCTACAAAAAGCAAGGGGAGGACCCTCACTCAGAAAAGAGGAGGAAAATTAAAAAAGAAAGTGATGAATTACATCGACAACAGATGAAAAATAAACCACACCAAAGACCTAGGAAACCTCATCTCAACAAAGATGGGAAGTTCCTATCAAACATCCTCGATCTCTAAGAAGGCTCTCGACACAGGTCAAGAAAATAATGACCCCTTCGAGGTAATGCGGAGTTCAGACCACCGAGCTCGAGCCTACGGCCATGGGCGATGAGAAAAGCAAATCAGCGTGGTGACGACAGGGCACCTCCAAACGACGTCGATGTCGAACAAGTCAAAAGACAAAAGAAGTTCGACAGATGATAATTTAATACAATACGTAGACGAGGTAACACAAAATCCCCCTCTCATTTTATTTGCGAAATATACACCACGAAGCCCAGAAGGCTAAAGGAAGAAAAGCAAAACCACAAGAACAAAACAAAACAACAAAAGAGAAAATATATACATGGAAAGATGGAAGGCCAAAAAAAGCCCTAGGGAAGCTCTGCTCCTTCCGACCTCGAATTATCTGCTTCACTCCTTATCAAGGACTGCCTCAGATTTTCAACTTCTTCTTCTAGCTCTCTCTTTTTCAGCAGCATGTCCTGGAACATCCGATGAAGTCATTGGCTTTCGTTCTCTGCCTCTCGATGCCTCTTTCTCAGGACCTCGGATTCTGCCTCCACGTCCTTAACTATCCGCTGCTCATACAACAGCTGGATCGTCAATTGCTGCAGCTCGGCCTTCCCCTCCCCAAGAGCGATGGATAGTTCTTTTGTGGTCCTTCTCAGGGATTGGAGTTCGTCGGAATCTCGAGCGGAAGCAGATTGAGCCCACTCAGCTAGCTACCTTCGAAGGCGGGCAACCTCGTCGGTCGCCATCCTGAGCCTCTCCTTGTATTCATCCACCTGCTTGCGCCAGCTAGCTCGGTACGCATCATAGCTCGCCTCGACATCCTGGAGCTGTTGCTGGAGATCGGAGACCTTCTTTGACCACTCCCGGTCACTGTCGGCCCGAGTCAAAAGCCAGGATGAACTTTCTTCCAGCTGGCCAACCCTCTCCTGGGCAGCCGACAGCTCCACTCGGAGGGAACTGATCTTGGCAGCTTGAGCCCAAATTTGATCGCTGGCGCGCTTCTTGTGTTCTTCAAGCTCCTTCTCAAAGTTCGCCTTCCTCCGGTTGTACTCCATGATCCCCTTCACTTGGAGATTCCAGAAGTGGATGGCCTCCGCGGTGGCTTCAGAGTGACCCTCCCTCAACCTGTGAAGCTCGCCTTCCATCTTCTTCGACCTTTTTGTCAAGTGAAGAACTTCCTTGTTCAGTCACTGGATCGTGGACTTCAGCGAAATCCCCTGGGGCAGGGGATGCGCTTCGACAGGACACTGCCATCGGGAGACAAAAGCGTCAAGGTGCATCTCATTACAGAAAGAAAAACAAAAAGGAGGAAGGAAGAGAGGAGAGGCCATCCACGACGAGAAATTCAACTTTATTGATTGAATATTTCTTAAAGACAAAAAGGAAAGAAAAAATTATAGTAAAAGAAAACTTCAAGGTCGGAGGTCTCAGACCTCTACAGTAGGAGTTGGGGAGCTCGGTGTCCCTGGAAGGGGGGCTGCGGCAGCAGTAGCAGCGGGAGAGGGACCGACCTCATCTTCAGACTCCTTGCCCAAGAAGCTGAGATCGAGCTCGAGAAATTTTCTGGCCACCTTCTCCTGGCAGAGCTCGAACCCCTTGACGAATGCTTCTTGGCCGAATCGGACGTTCAGGTCCCTCATCTCCACGGAGGCCTTGAACTCCTCCACTGCAAGAATCCTGGCCTCCAAGACCAGAACTGAAATCTACTCCGCCAAATTGGCGACCTCAGCCTCCACCTTTCTCACCATCTCCTCCGAGGTCTGCTTCTCTTCCTCCCGAGCCTATTTTTCTCTCTCCAGAGCCTCTTGGAGGGTGACTACCTCGGCTGCCTTCTCTTCGAGATGGGCGATTCTAGCCCGACGATGCTCCTTCGCCTGGATGGTGTCCCTCCTCGCCCGATTCATCACCTCGATATTGGCAAGAAGCTGGTGCCCAATCTGCAAGGGCGGCTAGGGGATCAGAACAAGGGTCGAAAAGCCAATTAAATGAAGATTTGTTTACCTTGAGAAAGGACACTAGGGAGTCCCAAACCCACTGCTCAGGATCAGTGCGATCAATCCTCTCAATGACGTCGGACAGAATGCAGCCGTCGATCAACCGCTTGATCAAGTCCCTGTCATTGAAGGGATTCTCCGGCTCTTCTTCAGAACCAAGGGACTCTTCAACGGCGGCTCAGTAGCTACTCACCCTGTGGGCCACTGACTTCCTTCTCCTCCCCCTCTCGACTACGGGCGCCTCCGTGGAACGGACCCCCAAAACGGGAGCCCCAGTGGGGGGACTCCTTGAAGAGGCTCGGGGAGCCGATGGTTCGACGTTTGAAGGAATGTCGATCGCAGGGGCCACCTGGACAGGTGCGGCCGAGCTCGTCTCCTCCACTCTGGCCTTCTTTGCTGATCTGGAGGCCGTGGCGCCTCTTCTCTTGTGGGCCTTGAGGCCCCTGGCAGCATCCGTGCTGCTTCGGCATCCATTCCTAAAAAAAAAAAAAATCAAAATCAAAAATCAGCGATGGGGTGAAAAAAGAAGAAGTGACATGCAAAAAAAAAAAAAAAGAAAAGAAGAGAAAAAAAAAGGAAAGAAAAAAAAAAGAAGAAGGGCAGAAGAAAGAAAAGAAGAAAAAAGAAAAGATTGAATACTTGCAGGATCCTGGGGGCTCAAGCCGATGTTGAACAAAAATTGCTCCTTCAGAAGGTTGGGAAGGGAAGGAGCGGAATAGTCAAGAAGCTTCGGGCAGCCTGAAGGTCATCCTCCCCTAGGCTGGGAGCCCGACGGATAGAGTCCCTTAGAGAGCCCCAAGGGGGCAATCCAAGCCTCAAGGTCGGGCAGTGGACGAAGAGGTACTTCCCCTTCCAATTGTGGATCGAAGAAGGAGCACCTTTCAGCAACCCCTTCTTGCCAAACTAGGGGGAGAAATACCACCAGTCCTTCACCGAAGGGTGACGCTTGAAGGTATAAAAATGCCTAAACAAAGAAAGGGATGGCTGAACTTCGACTACGTGGCAAAGGGAGAGGAACCCTATCAAAAACCTAAAGGAATTCGGAGCAACTGAAGCTAAAGAGATATCTAAGAAGTGGAAAAGGGCGACGACAAAGGGTGGAAGCGGAAGCCAGAGTCCGGCACAGATGGCCTCCTGATACAGGCAGAAACGACGGGTGGGGGAGTGCTAGCCCGATCGGAGGGGCTAGGAAGCTCCAGATCGTACTCCGGAGGAACTCCATACTGAACCCTTATCAGTAGGAGTTCATCCGGAGTCAGAGAGCAGGGAATGGCACCCGACGCAAAAATCGGGCGAAGCCCAGCCCCAGATATGGGTTCGTCTACAGAGTGGGGATCCTGGGAGGCTGAGGCGGAAGAACTCCCGGAACCGCTAGAGGCGGAGGTGTCGGAAGATATTTCGAATGATTTCAAATGAAGACCCTAAAGATCCTGGAGAAATCAGGCGGGACAAGGGATGAGGGGTTGCGGGAGACCAAATCAGAGGAATGCGACAGAAGAAAATGGAGGAGAAAAGGCCCCTAAATGGCAAGAAGAAAAACAAAGGTTCCAGGACTAACCTAGATCGCTCTGAAGGATGCAGAGGGGCGAGGACAGGGATGACTCGAAGGACGCCTAGGGCCAAGGAAGACGCCAAGGAGGGTCAGGGCTCTCGAAGAAAAGGTGGACATCGATAGAACTTTCAGGCGGAATAGGGCCCCTAAAGGCGGAAGGGCGGGTTTAAATAGACCCTGGGATCCGATGCCATAATGATCGTGAATCCCCCCAGGCCGACCCGTGCTCGACACGTCTCCCACTCACCACGGTAGGCGGCTAAAAGCGGCTGACAGCTGACGGAGCCATTACTACACTGTACCTGGGCCAACGTACCAGCAGGAATTCTTAAAGGTCCCTTCGAATTGCCCCGATTCGAAAAGACTCCAGCACGCGCGCATTTAATGCCAAAATATCTAGGGGCGATCGTGCACAGGATTCAAGGGGACAACTTCGACTATAAAAATTTCTCTATACTTCATTCGAAATTCGAACTCAAAGTAGGGGGACTGGTGTTGGGTATAAAATACCTCCCAGCCAAAGTTCGTGATGGGAGTGACCCTCTGGGGATCCAACCGACTTTCGACCTCTGGCAACATCTCTTCAAACCTCCCAGGCGGCCGAGCCTCCGCAGCACTCCCAAGTTTTGCTGACGGACAGGACCCCGCCAGCGTCGATCAGATTCTTCACGACGTCCGGACTCCTATGGGAGCCGGACCTCATCCCCGACTCCGGCTGCAGGCAGACTTTGTTCGGACTCCTACGGGAGCCAGACTCCGCCCATGACTCCAATTGCAGGTAGACTTCGTCCGGACTCCTACGGGAGCCAGACTTCGCCCCTGACTTTAATTGCAGGTAAACTTCGTCCGGACTCCTACGGGAGCCAGACTTTGCCCCCGACTTCAACCATAAGAAGACTCCATCCGGACTCCTGTAAGAGCCAGATCTCATCTCCGACTCCGGCTACGGGAAGACTCCGCCCAGACTCCTACGAGAGCCGAGCTTCGTCCCCGACTTTGATCGCTGGTAAACTTTGTCCGAACTCCTACGGGAGCCGGACTTCGCCCCTGACTTTAATTGCAGTAAACTTCATTCGGACTCCTACGGGAGCCGGACTCCACCCCCGACTTCAACCGCAAGAAGACTCCGTCCGGACTCCTATGGGAGCCAGATCTCATCTCCGACTCTGGCTACGGGAAGACTCCGCCCGGACTCCTATGGGAGCCGGGCTTCATCCCCGACTTCGACAGCTGGTAAACTTCGTCTGGACTCCTACGGGAGCCGGACTTTGCCCCTGACTTTAATTGCAGGTAAACTTCGTCTGGACTCCTACGGGAGCCAGACTTCGCCCCTGACTTTAATTGCAGGAAAACTTCATCCGGACTCCTACGGGAGCCGGACTTCGCCCTTGACTTCAACGCAAGAAGACTCCGTCCGGACTCCTATGGGAGCCAGATCTCATCTCCGACTCCGGCTACGGGAAGACTCCGCCCGGACTCCTACGGGAGCTGGGCTTCGTCCCCGACTTCGACCGCCGGTAAACTTTATCCGGACTCCTACGGGAGCCAGACTTCGCCCCTGACTTCACTTACAGGTAAACTTCGTCCGGACTCCTACGGGAGCCGGACTTCACCCACAACTCCAATTGCAAGTAGACTTCATCCGAACTCCTACGGGAGCCGAACTTCGCCCCCAACTCCAATTGCAGGAAGACTCCCCCAGACTCCTACGGGAGCCGGGCTCCGCCCACGACTTCACTTACAGGTAAACTTCATCCGGACTCCTACGGGAGCTGGACTTCACCCACAACTCCAATTGCAGGTAGACTTCGTCCAGACTCCTACGGGAGCTGGACTTCGCCCCCAACTCTAATTACAGGAAAACTCAGCTCGGACTCCTACGGGGGTCGGATTTCATCTCCGACTCCGGCTGCAGGAAGACTCCGTCCGACTTCATCCCCGACTTCGACCGCTGGTAAACTTTGTCCGGACTCCTACGGGAGTCGGACTTTGCCCCTAACTTTAATTGCAGGTAGACTTCGCCCAGGCTTCTACGGGAGCCGGACTCCGCCCACGACTTCACCTGCAGACTCCACCCGGGCCCCTACGGGAGCCAGACTCCGCCCATGACTTCACCTGCAGACTTCATCCGGACTCCTACGGGAGCCGGGCTCCCCCACGACTTCACTTACAGGTAAACTTCGTCCGGACTCCTACGGGAGCCAGACTTCACCCACAACTCCAATTGCAGGTAGACTTCGTCCAGACTCCTACGGGAGCCGGACTTCGCCCCCAACTCCAATTGCAGAAAGACTCAGCCCAGACTCCTACGGGGGTTGGATCTCATCTCCGACTCCGACCGCAGGAAGACTCCGTCCGGACTTCATCCCCGACCTCAACTGCTGGAAGGCTTCGCCCGGACTCCTACGAGAGCCGGGCTCCATCCTCGACCTCGACTGCTGGTAAACTTCGTCTGGACTCCTAAGGGAGGCGGACTTTGCCCCTGGCTTTGATTGCAGGTAGACTTCGCCCGGGCTCCTACGGGAGCCAGATCTCATCTCCGACTCCAGCTGCAGGAAGATTCTGTCCGGACTCCCACGGGAGCCGGACCTCGTCCTTGACTTCGACTGAAGGAAGACTTCATCCGGACTCCTACGGGAGTCGAACTCTGAGCTCCTCTCAGACACTCTAGCCGAACTTCGGCCGACAGGCCTAGACCCCCTGACGGGCCGCAGCAACGGCCATGACTCTGCTCCACTTCCTGCGACGGATTCTGCGCGGCCCCATCACTCCCTGACGGGCCGTAGTAACGGCCATGACTCTGCTCTACTTTCTGCGATAGATTTCGCACAGCTCCATCACTCCCTGGCAGACCGCAATAATGGTCACGATCCTGCTCCACTTCCTGCGATGGATACCGTGCGATTCTTCCATCCTCTGGCAAGTCGCGACAACGGACGTCGCTCCACTCTCCACGACAGACTCCACGTGGCATGTCCCGATGATAGCCATGATTCCACTCCACTACTCTTCACAATAAACTTCTTCTGACTCTGGGCAGCCCACTGCCAGACGGTTACAGACATCGCTATCAGTCTGTTGCTCCCTCCACCTATAAAAGAGGGACTCCAGATACGTTATTCTCTAAGCTCAAAATTCTATCCCAAAACTCTGCTAAAATTTCTGTTCGAGCACTCTATTCTTGTTGAGGCAGAGAACTGACTTGAGCATCGGAGGATCTTGCCGGAGCAACCGCACCTCCGGTTTAGACTTCTTTTGCAGGTCCCGACGGCGATCGCAACTCCCTCGACTCCAGCTTCTTCAGTGCAGGTGGATTTTTGCACCAACAGGTATAAATATCCCTCCGACCTGGAACCACCACGGTGACTTGCAAGCAACTCATTGCACTTAGGCACTGGACTACCTAAATTTTTAATTCAGTGACGGAAGGCTGCTGGGTGTAGTCAAGTACTTGATTTATCGGTGCGTGTGTCAAGATGGGATTGACCACTCCAGTTTAAGAGCTGTGTATAGTCATGTTTCAATTTAGCAAAACCTTGGCCAGAGTAGTCCTTGTGAGGAGTCACAGGACTGTTTGAGTTGAGCACGATTCGGATGATCTAATAAGGGTTGACAGTTTAACCCTGAGTCATCCTAAACACAGAGGTCAAAAAGGATGAATTATACAGTAACCATATTCACGTAGATTCTGAGTGCTGCGATTGAGACCATTTGACCTATCCGGTCGTCGGGTACCATTGCTAGATGGTCACTTCGATTAGTATAGGAATTGGTTCCTGTGCTATCGGCTTAGGTTCGAACCTGCGGGATCACACAAATTAGAGGTTCCTATCTGATCTGATGGCTGATGTAGAATCTTACATGTTGAGACTCAATGATTGAGAATCAAGATTCTCTAATCATGAGTTTCACACATTATGGGTACCGGGGTCAAGAGTCCCACTGGTTGGGATTTTTCGATCAGGGTTACATATCGATGAATTCTGATGCCTGATTGCCTATCGAATTTGGACTCAGTATTTATGAGAGGTTTAATTAGTGATTTTTCACTAATTAACTCAATTTGATTGAGTAATTATTTTTGGATCAAGTCCAATTGAATTCGATTCAGTTGGATTTGACCTGATTAGGTTAAGAGTTGACCTAATCGTCGAGATGGTTTGGTCCCTGATTTGATCAGGGGTTGGGCTTAGTCAATTCCTGATTTGATTAGGATTTTATTGAGCCTAATTAAACCTAATTAAGTTGGGTTTAAATTAGTCTAATTGGACCTAACTTATTTGGTTCAATTAGGTTGGTTTAAATAATTAAACCACCTTGACCTAATCTCCATGCGCCACCTCACTTCCATTGCACCCATTTGGATTCATGAGAAGGAACTTCTCATGAATTTTTTGCTCACACCAAGCCCTCTCTACGCCCCACTTTAATGTACCAAATGGATGGATAAGGATAATTGGTTGGCCATTCAAATTCAAAATAAAGTTTGAATTTGAATGGGCAATCAATCTTTGCACCTTATCCCTTTTTTTACACCCTATTTATTTCATGAGAAAAATATTTCTCATAAAATCACTCCATGCACAATTTAAGTCATGCCTCATGCCTTTAGTGGATAAGGGATGAGTTGGTATCCATTTGAATTCAAAATTTGATTTGAATTCAAATGTGCAATTACTCATCTTTATCCTTTCTTTTGGATAAGACGTTTGACGTTGTCATAAAAAGAGGAGAAGAGTGGGGCATGCAAGAAGAAGAAGTTTTTTGGAGAAAAATTTTGGGGTGTGAGAAGTCTTGTGCATGAGAAGGAAGTCCATATCCTTCCAAGAGAAAAAGAAAGAAAAGAAAGAAAAGTGGGTGCAAGGTTTTCGGTGAGTTCCCTAGAGTTTTAGCCTAGGGTTTGGAAAGTGAGAAAGTGAGCTACGAGTGTCGTGAGCCCACAAAATCTCAGAAAGATCTTCAACATCCTCTCAAGTATGTCTGTTGATGATCTGGAGCATCCAAAGAATCGACAGATATCGATCGAAGGAGTTCGATCAGCATCCACCGTCAAAAGGGCTCTACAACGAGCTAACACTCGTGAGGAGTCGATCGGATCGGGAGCTTCGTGTGGATGATCCATAGAGGTCAGGCACATTGTGTGGCTGCATCGTGATGATCAGACTCTCCCGACGGTGATCAGATTGCAGCGATCTACTACCCGCACAAAGGTATTGTGTTCTGAACATATTACAGTAAAGTGTTTACTGCTCGAATTTGAAATTCAAATTTAAATGAATGCATGCTATATATCATATTTAGATCCTAGTGAAGGATAAATTTATCTTAATTAATTAGATTAAGTAATATCTTTCTGCTGTAAAATCATAATTTTGAAAAAATTTTAAAATTATCATTTTACCCCTACACTAAATTTTCTCACAAATGGTATTAGAGCAAGGTTCTTAGATATGATATATATATTTGCATGCATAGATTAAGTTGTAATCTAAAAGTTTAAATTTAAAATTTAAAATTTAAAATTTAAAATTTGAATTTTGAAAGTTGTTCGAAATTCAAATTCAAAAAAAAATTGAAATTCAAAATTTGAAATTTGAATTTTGAAATTTGACATTCAAAATTCAAAATTCAAAAATTTGAAATTAAAAATTTGAAATTTGAAATTTGAAATTTGGATGAAATTTCAAATTTAAAATTCAAAATTTGAAATTCAAAAATTTAAAATTTGAAATTTAAATTTTGAAATTGATATATTTAGATATACTTGATCCAAGTAGCAAGTAATCGAATTGGGTTGGTTGCCATGGCCGTCCAGTCATAAGAAAAAAGTAGGGTTTAAAGGCCCTCTCCTCCCATTTGATGGGATCTCCTATGGCGGTAGGGGTACCGCTGTAATTATATCCCATGCAGATGAAGCAGTGAAAGAAATTAATTGTAAAGGTTCAATTGTGAAATTTATCATGAATGTGTTAGATTAAATCTAAAGGAATATTCATGATTTATTTTGATTGAGTTATTTTCTGTTATGTAATTAGCAATAGGATTGCTATTTATGAAATGTGCTGATCTATTTGTGAAATGAGTCAACATATTTGGTGAACAAAAAATAAAACCTTTCAAATTTAAAAAATTATTTTTAAAATACCAAACCCTGACCCATCAGTCTAAATACTTAATTAAAAGAATAAAGTATTGTCTAGTAGGTCTAGAATTGTGAATTAAGACCTAAGATAATTGCATAAACTTGTGGGTCAATAGGTTAGATGGATTAGATCCATAATTGGGTTAGACCTAAGGTTAGCTTAAAGAAATGGACTAAATTAGAGTAATTGGTCAAATCTAATCAAAAGTTGAATTAGATTAGGTCAAGGATACTCTAGACTCAACTCTAATAGTTGTAGTTGAATGGGTCCATGTCTTTAACCAGACAAAGATGGACTTAATTCATGGCTATGTGGTGGAAGCCTATTTACTAAGTTGATCAAATTAAAACTAATGAACCGGTTAGTGTCTAAGGTAAGTTTGGCATTTTGACCAGTAGTTTTTAAGCGGGAGCTACTCGCAGTGATTCGATCTCTGACGAGTTAATGGCTTATCCCCACCACTGATCTCACTTACCTGGCCAACCTGGTGAATTAAGTTTTGATTAGATCACTTGGTGATTAGGGCTCACCCATGTCATTAGGTAAATCAGTTTGACTGATTTAGGTGCTCCTAATGCCAGCTTTAATTAAATATTTTCTTAATCTGACTTGGTGAAGTCAGTGGAGGATTGATATTGGCTGGATATTTTTTTCTCATCTATCCTTTAATAAAATCCTCAAAAATTATTAGATCCCTAAAAATGATTAAGTTATATTGATAACTAAGTCATAGCCTCCCATTAAGTGAGTGATAATGAGTCCATAAGTTTAATAATCATTGGAGGCCCAAAGGCCTGGTACTTATTGACTAATGAAATTATCATTCATAATATGATAATTTGGTTTGAGTCTTTCTGATGGTGGTCAGGTTGGCTAGCCAAAGTTGGGCCTGATCATTTATTGGTCTGATTCACCAAATCAAATCATGTTAATGGTTGGACTTAACCAGATTTTTTCAGTGGAGGCCAAAGCCTACTGATTAGGTTCTGGGGCAAAATCAATTACTAGAAGTTGTTTAGAGAAACAACTAGTTATGAACCTACCCATAGATGCACATGGGTTGACCAACCAAAGTTGAGCTCGTGTGTAGTCTGTGTGGATTCTAGTACCCACAAAGGAATTAAAGTAATTCCTCGAATTGGAGGTTGAGGCTACCAGTTCGTAAAAATACTGGGAGAAACTTTAGACTAAAGTCCAAGTCTTTAGTATTTATAATTTATGTACTAATAGAGGTCTGGTTTTTCTTTATACAGCTATGGCCACTACCCTGTCCCTCCAGTCATTATTAGATAATGACAAGCTCATGGGACCTAATTTCGATAACTAGTATCAAAAATTAAAAATCATCCTTGAGCATGAGCGGATCCTTTATGTAGTAATGGATCCGGCACCTGGGAAGCCAGCCCCAAACATTAGAGGGACGGTCTGAGACACTTATCAGAAGTGGCTCAACGATCGCACCAACGTTCGGTGCATTATGCTGGCGGCAATGAATGATTTCAGCCACAGGTTCGAGAATGCCCAGCCACAGGAGATGCTTCAAATGTTGAACGACTCCTTTGGCATGCCTGACGACGTTGAAAGGCACAAAACTAGTTGTGCCATTTTCAATGCTCGGATGAGGGATGGAGCCTCAGTCACTGATCATGTACTGTACATGATCGAAATGATTGAGCGCCTAAGTAAACTGGGCTTTCTCCTGCACGAGTAGCTCGGTAAGGATGCGATCCTTAATTCATTGCCCAAGTCCTTCCTCCCCTTCCTTACTCATTTTTGGATGACAAAGCCTGCAGTGAACTACCACGGTTTGTTGGGGTTGCTGCAGAACTTTGAGAAAGATCACCAGCTCCATAAAGAGTCGGTGAATATTATGGGAGGGTCTTCTTCTGGTCGTCGACCCTTTGAGAAAGGGAAGAAGAAGAACAAGAAGAAGAAGAATAAGAAGGTGCAACTGCATGCTGGGACATCTGCACAGGGTCAGACCAAGAAGTGCAAGCCTGACTAGAGCCAGGCGGAGTGCTTCTTTTGCAAGAAGTAGGGGCACTGGAAGAGGAACTGTCCTCTATACATTGCTTCCCTGGACCCAAACAGATCGAAGAAGAAGCAATGTACTTATATGATAACACCTTACAACTTTTCCATTGTGATACTACTGCCTGGGTATTGGATACCGAAAGCCCTTTCATATTTGCAATACGATGCAGGGTCTGCAGGTCAGTAGGAGATTTGATGAAGGCGAGAGATTCCTGAACGTTGGAGATGGAAGCAAAGTTTCAGTTCTAGCATTAGGAATCATGAACTTTGTAATCAATTCTCGAAATGTAATTCTGAGTGAATGTCACTATTGTCCAAGCTTTTTATTAAATATTATTTCTATAGGCCTTTTGGCCATGAATGGTTATCAATTTTTAATAAAAAGAAACGTTTGTAATATCATTTTGAATGGTGTTACAATATTTGTTGGACAACTTAATAATGAAATTTACTTTGTATCACAACCTGTTAATATGGTTCAAACCTTCGGTAAATGCCCTAGAATAGATAATGTGTCAGAAGTCTACCTTTGACACTATAGACTAGGTCATATCAATAAGAACAGGATAAACAGGTTGGCTCAAGAAGGAATTCTTGAAGTAGGTGATTGTAAATCACTTCCAACCTGTGAGTCCTGTCTTCTTGGTAAAATGACCAAATCACCTTTTACTGAAAAAGGTGAGCGAGCCAGTGAACTCTTGGGTTTGGTACATTCTGATGTATGTGGACCCATGAGCTCAAGTGCAAGAGGTGGATATTTCTACTTCATAACCTTCACAGACGACCTATCGAGGTATCGGTATGTCTATTTAATGAAGCATAAGTTGGAGTCGTTTGAAATGTTCAAACTATTCCGAAATGAGGTAGAAAAATAAACTGAAAAGTGTATTAAAACTCTTTGATCTGATCGAGAAGGTGAATACCTTTCCAATGATTTTCTGACATATCTTGGGGAGAATGGGATTCTCTCTCAGTGGACTCCTCCTGGAATACCACAACATAATGGTGTATCTGAAAGGAGGAATCGGACCTTGTTGGACATGGTTCGATCCATGATGGGGTTTGCTGGTCTGCCGATCTTCCTCTGGGGATATACGCTCGAATCAGCTTGTTACCTTCTAAATAGAGTTTCGAGTAAGTCTGTAACCAAAATGCCATATGAGATATGGATAGGACGTAAGCCAGTACTCTCGCACCTTAGGGTTTGGGGGTGTCTGGCTTATGTTAAACGTTTAATTATGGACAAGCTTGGACCTAGGTCTGACAAGTGTAATTTTATAGGATACCCAAAAGAGACCAAAGGGTATTACTTCTACCTAGCTGATGAGCAAAAAGTGTTTGTCAGCCTTAAGGCAATCTTTTTGGAAAAGGAGTTCCTTGGTGAAGGGACTGTTGCCTCTAAGGTCGAACTTGATGAAGTTCGGCAGGTGGAAAAACTGACACAAGTTGTTGAACCTGAATCGAATTTGGTTAGATCAGATCCGGAGCCCATTGTTCAAGCACCCTTAAGGCAATCTGATAGAGTACCACGTCAACCGGACAGATACTATGGTTTCTTGGTCCGGGACGGCGATCCTATCGAACTTGATGAAAACAATGAGGATCCGATCACCTACATGGATGCAATGCAGAGACCCAACTCTGAAAAATGGCTGGAGGCCATGAAATCCGAAATGGAGTCCATGAAGGTCAATGATGTGTGGACATTGGTTGACCCACCCAAAGGAGTAAAACCCATAGGGTGTAAGTGGGTCTTCAAGAGGAAGAGAGGCACAGACGGAAAGGTGGAAACCTATAAAGCCCGTCTGGTTCCCAAGAGATATCGTCAATGTTATGGTATAGACTATGATGAGATGTTTTCTCCTGTGGCAATGCTCAAATCCATTCAGATTATGCTTGCGATAGCTGCCCATCTGGACTATGAAATCTGGCAGATGGATGTGAAGACAGCTTTCCTAAATGGAGAGCTGGATGAAGAGGTGTATATGATACAACCTGAAGGATTCACATCCACAGATGAGTCTAAGGTGTGCAGGCTACAGAGGTCCATTTATGGACTTAAGTAGGCATCACGGAGTTGGAACATACATTTTGATAAGACGATCAAGACGTATGGCTTCGTGAAGAACGAAGAAGTGCCATGCATTTATAAGTGGGCTAATGGTCCAGTAGTAGTATTTCTTGTATTGTATGTGGATGACATTCTCTTAATCGAAAATGATGTCCCTACATTACAAGAATAAAGATTTGGCTGTCATCATAGATCTCCATGAAGGATCTGGGAGAAGCTTCCTACATCCTAGGGATGAGGATCTATTGGGATAGATCTAAAAGGTTGCTTGGTTTATCTCAGTCCACGTACATTGATACTATGCTGAAGAGGTTCAGCATGAAGAATTCCAAGAAAGGCTATCTTTCGATAGGCCATGGAATTTCTCTCTTGAAGAGGGATTGTCTGACAACACCTCAAGAGAGAGAGAGTATGGGTAGGATTCCATATGCTTCGACAGTGGGATCTATCATGTACGCCATGATATGTACACGACCAGATGTGGCATACTCACTAGGGGTAGTGAGTAGATACCAATCTGATCCAGGAGAGAATCACTGGAAGGTTGTTAAAACCATCCTGAAGTATTTAAGAAATACTAAGGACCAGTGGCTTATTTATGGTGAATCGAACTTGAGACTTATAGGATTTTGAGACTCTAGTTTTCAGTCTGATCATGATGACAGCAAAAATGTGTCGGGATTTATTTTTATCCTTAATGGTGGGGCTATCTGCTGGAAAAGTTTCAAGCAGCACAGTGGCTGATTCATTTTGCGAGGCGGAGTATGTCGCTGCATCAGATGCTGCCAAAGAAGCGGTGTGGCTGAGAAAATTCATCACCAAGCTCGGAGTAGCACCCTCCCTTGTTGGTCCAGTTCTGCTCTACTGTGACAGCTCTGGAGCCATTGCTCAGGCGAAGGAACTAAAGGCATACCAGCAGACGAAGCATATTCTGCGCCGCTACCATCTCATCCAAGAAATTATGGATCGAGGTGACGTTGATCTTAAGAAGATCGATGAGAAGGAGAACCTGGCTGACCCATTCACTAAAGCCATTGCGGTGAAGGAGTTCGACAACTACAAGTCGAAGATGGGTATTAGATACTGCACTGATTGGCTTTAGGCCAAGTGGGAGATTGTTGGGAATAGTATCCCAAAGCCAATCGTCAATCTGTTGATGGTTGTACTCATTTTTATATTTATACATGAATTATGAATTAATAAAAATTATTTTGATATTTTTTATCATAAAATATTTCATCTTCTAATGAACTCCTATGTTGTGGTGAAGTCCTTAGGACTATTTAGACTCGACAAAAGAGGATTTGTCATTTAGTCCTTAAATCTGTTTGCGACCAAATGATACGTTGTTACCAAGGACGACAATGTTTATCAAGCATAGGTCGTTGTGTGCCATATAGGTTGGTTGTCCTCTTAACCAATGAGTGTGGAGACACTGGTATGGCATACAGGTGAGATATAAGGGTACATCTGCACTGAACGTGACCGACTCTGGAGCTATTTCTGCTATCAATATTTGCTCTGATGGAATACGGGTATAAATATCCTTCCGACCTGAGACCGCCACGGTGACTTGCAAGCAACTCACTATACTTAGGCACTGGACTACCTGAATTTTTAATTCAGTGATGGAAGGCTACTGGGTGTAGTCAAGTACTTGACTTGTCGGTGCGTGTCTCAAGATGGGATTGACCACTCCAGTTTAGGAGCTGTGTACTGTCGTGTTTCAATTTAGCAAAACCTTGACCAGGGTAGTCCTTGTGAGGAGTCACAGGACTGTTTGAGTTGAGCACGATTCGGATGATCTGATCAGGGTTGACAGTTTCACCCTGAGTCGTCCTAAACACAGAGGTCAAAAAGGATGAATTATACAGTAACCATATTCACGTAAGTTTTGAGTGTTGCGATTGTGACCATTCGACCTATCCGATTGTCGGATACCATTGCTAGATGGTCACTTCGATTAGTACAGGAATTGGTTCCTGTGCTACCGGCTTAGGTTCGAACCTGCGGGGTCACACACATTAGAGGTTCCTATCTGATCAGATGGCTGATATAGAATCCTATATGTTTGAGACTCAGTGATCGAGAATCAGGATTCTCTGATCATGAGTTTTACACATTATGGGTACCGGGGTCAAGAGTCCCACTGGTTGGGATTTTTTAATCAGGGTTGCATATCGATGAATTCTGATGCCTGATTGCCCATCGAATTTGGACTCAGTATTTATGAGAGGTTTAATTAGTGATTTGATCGCTAATTAACTCAATTTGATTGAGTAATTATTTTTGGATCAAGTCCAATTGAATTGGATTCAGTTGGGTTTGACCCGATTAGGTTAAGAGTTGACCTAATCGTCGAGATGGTTTGTTCCCTGATTTGATCAGGGGTTGGGCTTAGTCATTCCTAATTTGATTAAGATTTTATTGAGCCTAATTAAGTTAGATTTAAATTAGTCTAATTGGACCTAACTTATTTGGTTCAATTAGGTTGGTTTAAATAATTAAACCACCTTGACCCAATCTCCATGCGCCACCTCACTTCCATTGCACCCATTTGGATTCATGAGAAGGAACTTCTCATGAACTTTTTCCTCACGCCAAGCCCTCTCCATGCCCCACTTTAATGTGCCAAATCAATGGATAAGGATGATTGGTTGGCCATTCAAATTCAAAATAAAGTTTGAATTTGAATGGGCAATCAATCTTTGCACCTTATCCCTTTTTTTACGCCCTATTTATTTCATGAGACAAAGGTTTCTCATGAAATTACTCCATGCACAATTTAAGCCATGCCTCATGCCTTTAGTAGATAAGGATGAGTTGGTGTCCATTTGAATTCAAAATTTGATTTGAATTCAAATGTGCAATTACTCATCTTTATCCTTTCTTTTGGATAAGATGTTTGACGTTGTTATAAAAGGAGGAGAAGAGTGGGGCGTGCAAGAAGAAGAAGTTTTTTGGAAAAAAAATTTGGGGCGTGAGAAGTCTTGTGTGTGAGAAGGAAGTCCATATCCTTCCAAGAGGAAAAGAAAGAAAGAAAAGTGGGTGCAAGGTTTCCGGTGAGTTTCCTAGAGTTTTAGCCTGGGGTTCGGGAAGTGAGAAAGTGATCTACGAGTATCGTGAGCCCACAAAATCTTAGGAGATCTTCAACATCCTCTCAAGCATGTCTGTTGACAATCCAGAGTATCCGAAGAATTGATGACATCGATCGAAGGAGTTCGATCAGCATCCACTGTCAAAAGGGCTCTACAACGAGCTAGCACTCGTGAGGAGTCGATCAGATCGAAAGCTTCGTGTGGATGATCCACAGAGACCAGACATGCTGTGTGACTACAACGTGATGATTAGACTCTCCCGACGGTGATCAGACTGCGACGATCTACTACTCGCACAAAAGTATTGTGTTCTGAACACATTACAGTAAAGTGTTTACTGTTCGAATTTGAAATTTAAATTTAAATGAATGCATGCTATATATCATATTTAGATCCTATGTAGGATAAATTCATGTTAATTAATTAGATTAATTAATATCTTTTCACTGTAAAATCATAATTTTAAAAAAATTTAAAATTACCATTTTACCCCTGTACTGAATTTTTCCACACTACAAACCTACACTTGTCTGATCTAGCAATAAGCTTATGTCCAAAAAGATTTTTGACATAAGTAGGACAGCCCCAAGTCTTAAGATGTTTAAGATTAAGCTTTCTTTCCTTTCATATCTCATATGGTCTGCTTGCAACAGACTTTGAAGGCACCCTGTTTAATGTGTATGTGGTAGTCTTTAGGGCATTATCTATAGAAAGATAGTGAAAGATCAGTGAAGTGCATTATGAATTGCACCATATCCATCAAAGTGCAATTTTTTCTTTCTGCTACACCATTTAACTGGGATGTATAAAGAGGGATCCATTCAGAGAGAATACCTTTACTTTTAAGATGATCAAAAAATTTACTGGATAAGTATTCTCCTCCTCGATCAAATGAAGAACCTCGATACCTTTTTTAGTTTATTTCTCGATCATACATTGATACTCTTTGAACTTATCAAAGATTTCAAATTTATGTTTCATAAGATACACACATCCGAACCTTGATAAATCTTTCGTAAAGGTGATAAAATAGAAGTATCTTCCTCTGACCTGAGTTGTCATTGATCCACATACATCTGTATGTACTAGGGCTAACAACTCATCACCCTCTCTCCATATCCAGAAAATGAAATCTTGGTTATCTTACCCATGAGACAAGATTTATAAGTTCCCAATGATTCATAATCATATGGGTCAAAGAATTTTTTTTGTATAACTTCTTAATCCTTGACTCACTAATATGACCAAGACGATAATGCCAGAGATATGTGACATTCACATCTTCTCTCTTTCTTTTTATATTTTTTTTAATATAAACAAATATTTTTATTAAGTGCACGAATTAAAAGATTGTTATCAATATAACTACTACCATAATATTCATTAGAAAAGAAAATGGAGCATCCATTTTCCATTAGCTTTATTTTATAACCTTGTTTTTATAACAAAGGTGTAGAAATAATATTTCTAATGACTTTTGACATATAATAACGATCTTTTAATTCTAAAATTTTGCCCAATGACAAATCAAGCATACAAATTTTTATAGCCTCTGTGTTAATGGACTCTCCACTTGCACCATAAAGCTTGAGATCACCTCTTTTCATACCTTTGATATTCTATAGTCGCTGTAATGAATTACAAATATATGATTTATAGGTGATATCTAATACCCAGATATTAGAGTCTAAATCACTCAATAAAAAATAGATCTATATCATATACACACCTTTTGGTACTACACATGCATCCTACTTCAATCTTGCAAGATTATTCTTGTAATTATACTTCCAATGATCAAATTTGTCACAAAATGAATAGATGATATCCTTAAGGACATCTTTTGCCTTCTCATTGTTACTAACCATCCCAAGGTCAGGAATATCTAGAACATCAGAGTTCTTCTCCGATACAAACCTTATTTGCAAGTTTCTCAACCAATCCACAGAGTTAGATCGATCAACATATTTTTATTTATGGTGTTATGCAGTGAAAATAAGAAGCCATAATGCAGACTTAAATCTGTATAAATAAAGAATAATAGTATAAGCAAATCACTCAAGTTTGACATACATAACTAGTTGAAGACATTTAAAACTAGTTATATCCCCCACTATTTTATCGGATACCATAGCCCTCTCCTATGGCAGATGAGAAATCATAATCTGATTTCTTAATAGAGTTGAGATCCTAATCCCTCATTGAAGCCTTGTGGATATCACAACAAACCTCAATAAGTTGAAAGGTAGGAAAATCTATCCAATTGCATTTCATGCAACTCTCAACATAAATCTTACCTCTAAAAATACTCATAGCCTAGTGGACATTACAACAAGCTATAGTATTTTTTAGTTAAATCAGATCCTTCATTTTCATACAGCCATATCTGAAAAATGATATCCTTGTGGATATCACAACAAAGCAACATATCCAAATATATCATAAAGTATATAATATGCACCAAGATAAATCCAAATCAATCCCCATAGCAAGCTTTGTGGATATCACAACAAACATACTATGATTTTTGATAGGATATTGACTAGGCATGAAGGAAGGTATATATAGTGTTCAAAATACTGAGCTACCTTCATTCAAGATTCGAACTAATCTAATTGGTCAGAAAAGTATTAAGATTAGTGGGGTCCCTCCATTGCTTTTCTTAGATACCAATAAAATTGGCTAGGCCAGCAATGGAACCAATTAAATAACCACCGCATTTGAAACACTCCTTAGACATCAATTGATTATTCAAGAAATTGGTCAGCTACTAGTTCATAACACTATGACTTAATATAATTTTTATGAGGGCTTTAATGGTTTCAAGCAATCCTAATTCAATCAATCACAATGATGCACTATTATAGTTGAATCTTTGTAATCATAACAACTAATCATGGCATCTATTCATATCTTTAAGATATAAAATCATAATCATACAATATGATTATAACTAAGCATCTCAAGCATATCACATATGCATGAAGTTCTAATAACAAGCATGAATACAAAATACTTTTTTCATAGTTTTTCTTCTTGGAACATCATAGTGGCACCCCTACACGCCATAAGAGTACCCTATTGAATAGGAAGAGAGGATTTTTGAACCCTACTTGCTCTAAAAATTGGATGGCCTGGTGATGAACCCCAATTAGAGTACTAAGCTAGTAAGAAAGATTCTATATATACATCATGTATTTTATATTTAAAACATATCTCTAAGACATGCGAGAGTTTGGATGTTCAATCGAATTCAACTCTTGACCCGACTTGAACCAAACCAAAAACTCATGCTTGATCACAATCAAGATAATAATTTCACCTTTGATTATATAGATCAAGGTAGGCTCTGATACCACTATTGGGTTTCGATGGTGCAGCGGAAGGGTTAGGTGTTTAAAATTTTTATTCAAAACACCCGATGCACTGAAAACCCCAATGCCTAGAAACCCTTGACTATAATAATCAAAGTACAATAAATATAAATTAGAATAAAAAAATATCATACAATAAATATAAATTAGGATAAGAAAAATATCTATAGTGCTAATCTCAATTTTTATAAGGTATCAAAGTGTCCGCCCTCCAATGATGATCTACACGAAAACTGAACCAAGGACAGTGCTCCTTCTTCACCTTGCTTCAAAAGTTCTAGCCACTAGAACTTGACTAGCCTCATACCGATCAGGTTTCTCCAAGAAACTGACTCCATCTCTTAAAACCTTCTCTAAACCTCTGATCCTCCTTCTTTAGGACCCTCACAACCCTTGTTAGGATCAGATAAGGCTTTGTCTTAAATCCCAAAGTCTTGTCCTAAAACTAAGATAGATTGTAAGAAAAAAGGAAGAGCAAAAGAGATAAAATTGAAATCTCATTCTGAATACCTCAGACACCCAGTGCCCCAGCCAATTTATAGCCATTAGAGGGATGCCAAAAGAGAGGGATGTGTTTCATCCAAGAGGCCTATCTGATCTTATTATCAGAGATAAGAGTTCCTTCAAATAGCAAGACTCTTATCAACGATATGTCGATCAGCACCCTGCTCTACACGTGCGACCAGAGAAGGGATATTTTTGTATCCCTTATCAAATCAAAAAAATCTTCAAAAATTAACATGAATAGAAGATTTAATCTTAATTCTATAACATATAATGAGTAGATAATAATTCTCACAAATGGATGTGTTCTCACATCCTTTCATGCAAAGTCTGATCACCACGCGTGCAGGCATGAGAAGGAACTTATGGCATCCATTTGACATCCAGATAAGTCTGAAAAAATTTCTTAAAAATTACCAAAAATATCTTATCAAATGAGAAATATTATTACAAAAATTATTTCATTTTGAAAGTATTTGATGAGGAGAAGGACTCTCCAAATCTTGGAGAGATGTGACACTTCTGCACACATGAGCGAGACTTCCTTTTTCTAATTTTTCTCTACCCAAAAAATTCTAGAAAAAATAATCTCATTCTTTGAGATATGCACCAGAGGATGGATAGTGATATAGGCTATTACACACATCTTAATCCTATGCCAGAAGGACTCTTTTCTTCTATCCATGCCAACACTTGTCGCAGAACTTGTTTTGCACCAAGAGTCCTTTACAACTTGGACTCTTCATAATTGGGGCTAAAATAGGATGTGGCATCCTAATTTAGTCTGCTTCTAGGTGGCATGACCTGATCCAAATACTCACTAAATTGAGCTAGCTAATTAGTAAGGGATGAGACTAAATTGATCACCAAAGGAGCAAGGGTTCCACACGTGCTAGCATGTTATCGGAGCCCTGATTTAATCCAAAATTTCAATCAACCTTTTTCAAAAGGGTCCTTGGCCAATTTTTATATCTGTGTGATCCATTGGGTTCCACATTTAGCTGACAGTAGGTCTGAGTGTAAGTTGATAAAATTTGATTAGATTTCAATCTAATCAATTTAGGTCCAATCGAGCTAACTCGAGTTCAACAATTAGAATCTTTTCTAATTGGTGATCAAATTAAACACTTTAATTCGATCAAAAACTTACAAGTTAAGATTGATGTCCAGTAATATATCATGACTACCTAGAAGATATAAAATTTGATATAAATACTAAATATACCCTTCAGTGGCAAGTTACTACACAATTCAATCCTTCGATCATCCCTGCACCCTAAATATGTTCATGAGTATGGAATAATGTCAAACTCAAACACATATTTATATTGATTCTCAATTAACCATTGATAACTCCAATGAAGAAGTATTAGAAACTCTTTCTAATCTCCTTTCTGCTTTTGGCCAAAAGATTTTTTTCAAGTCATCTGAGATTGAGAATGCACAGGATGTGATCTCTTCTTACTAGGAGTGATCGATTCAATGTTGACCTACTCACAACCTCCATATACACTCCACCATATCTAGAATACCCCATACATATCTTAATTCCATGTCTGGGTATGAACCAAAATATGAGTTCATGTGCACAAGATTCTATGGTGGTCTCAGGTCTAAGGATCACTTGCATAACTTCTATTTAGAGAACCATCTTTGACATGCAAGTAAGGCTTCCATAAGATGTTCTCTTTCATTAAGTCAATTCAATGGACTCATTTTCTAAATGAGCACCCACATCTTTGTATTAGTATCCCATACAAGTAGCTAGTGAGATCTGCCACCCTCTCTATCGAGCATACATAGAATGTGCCAGTCTATCCGGAACATTGATCCCTGACTCAATGCTCCTACTATCAAAATGTTTAAGATTAGGATTTTAGAGTTTTAAGTCTCACTAGCATGACCCATTCATATCTCCTAAAATTATTATCCTAATCTTTAGGGTTCATCATAATCTTAGACATAATAAGATACAGCTAATATGATGAATCAATACCTCAAATAATAAATATCATTTCATGAGTTGAAAAATTATAAAGAAAAGTTCCATCGTAACACACTTGTGATTGGCTTATAGGGCACTCTTCTTTCATTAGGCTCCAATCCAATTAGAGAATTAGTTAGATTAAAATCTCATTGATCCTTGGATTGATTCTTAATGGATGTCAGAGAAGTTATTGATCAATAGGGCATGATCCAATCAAGCCTATTATCCAATAGGATTTAATCCAATCAAAGCCTATATCAAATTAAATTAAATCTTATTCAACTCAAAATTTGATTTGTATCTCTAAGATCAATTGGAACAAGCCCTATTATCCAATAGGGCTGCATTCAATCAATCCAAAGCAAACCTAACTGAATCCAATTTAATTAGATCTGATCCAATCTTTATTGCTCAATCAAATTAAGCCAATAATAATCAAATTGTTAATTAATTATTCTTCTAATTTATCAACCATTAGTAGATAATTTATTACCACATTTGCAAAAGATTAATTATCAATCATATTGATAATTAAACCTTTCAATGATTCATAATCATTAATCAACCATTTGATCAGATGGTACTTCTATGTATGTGATCCCATAGGTTCAAACCTAAGCTAGTAGCATAAGAATAATTTTTGTACTAATAATGTTACCATCTAGCAATAATTTCTGACATTCAGATAGATCGAATGTATGTCCAGCAATACTCTAGAACCCATGTGGATATAGTTACTGTATAATTCATCCCTTTGACACTCGATGCTCAAAGATGACTTTGGGTTAAACTGTCGACCCAGAATGAGTGGTCCACATTGTATCTCAACGTCAAAAATCTTGTGACTCCTCACCATGACTACTTTGGCCAAAGTTTTGCTAAATTAAAATACAGTGATGCATCATCTTCAATTTTACTTTGAGCGGTCAATCCTATCTTGACTCACACTCAAACTTTACAAGTACTTAACTATACACAAAAATCTTCTATCACCAAATTAGAAATTCAGATAGTCCAACATTAAAGCACAGTGAGTTGCTTGCAAGTCACCGAGGCAGTCTTAGATCAGAGAGACACCTATACCCATATCCCATCAGAGTAATCTTTGATAGTAGAGTACTCTGAAAGTGGTCACACTCAATAAAATGTACTCCTACAAATCACCCATATGCCATATCCACATCATCATATGCCTTGGTTAAGAGGACAACCAACTAATATAACATACAATGATCTACACTTGATACAATTATCATCTTTATAATAATTATATCATTTGATCGCGAGTAGGATTTAAGAACCACACGATAAATCCTCCTTTATCATTTTGAAAGTAACTCTAAGGACTTCATCATAACATATAAGTTCTATTTAGAAAGATGTATTCCTTATGATAAATCTTACGAGATAATATTTATCATTTTATAATTTATATACATGTATGGAGCACAATCATCTACAACCTAGATGATTGGCTTTAGAATATAATTTTTAATAACTCCCACTTGGACTAAAGTCAATCAGATTGGTATCAAATACCCATCTTCCATTTGTGACCATCAAACTCTTTAGATCCAATTGCTCTAGTCAATGGGTTTGTCAAATTTTTCTTTCGATCGATCTTCCTAAAGTCATCTTTATTTCGATCTTATCGAACAATGATTGAAATGTAGAAAGTATTTGATTCTCAGATGAAACATCGGTTCTTCAGCTTGAGCTATGGCTCCATTACTGCTGTCAATATAGAAGGACTGAACCATCAATGGAGGGTGCCACTCCAAGCTCGCTAATGAACTTCTATAACCAAACAACTTCTTTACTAACATCAAATACTGCAAAGAACTCCATATCATAAATAAAAGTGGCTATTAAATACTGCATGGAACCTTTCCAGCATGTCGCTCCTCTTTTAAGATAAAAACATAACTTGGCACAACTTTATCATTTCGATCTGACTAAAAATTGAAATCAATATTTTATAAATTTTAAATCAGATTCTCAATAAATGAGCCATTAGTCCTTAGTATTTCATAAATACTTAAAGATGGTTCTCATAACTTTTCAAACTTGTATGGAGAATAGAGATGACAACCAAGTTTTTATTCCCTGTAATATAGGGATGTCATTTTTGATTAAGAGAATTTCATCCAAACAACATAAAGAATATTTTTACAGAACTATTAACCCATTTGTACATACAGAATTCTACTTTGTTCTTAACAAAGCCATACATTCAAAACGTATATTCCAACTTTGAGAAGTTTAATTCAATCTGAATGGACATGAGGATTGCCACAAGAAAAATATCTCATCATAGTCAACACTATAACTTTGATGAAATCTCTTGGCAATCAGACATAATTAATAGATCTCCATCTTTTCATTTGTGCCTTTTATCCATCTAAAATCTACTCACACCCTATGGGTATTAGCCCTTTAAGTGAATGAACGAATTTCCATACATCGCCAATCTTCAAGGACTTCATTTCAAATTTAATGACTCTAAGCCACTTCTCAAAGTTATATCCTTGTACAACATCTGTATGGGAGATTAAATTTCTTTTTCAAATTTAAAAATCAAAGTATCTATTCGAGTGACACGGTACTCTATTGTATCCACTCAAGGATACCTTTATATCGGGCTCCAAAATTGATCTAATCAACTCTAATTCTGTTGGTTTGTATCAGAGTCGGTTCCTCTACCTATCAAGCTTCACCAAACTTGCTCCTAACGGCATCAGTTCCTTCACCAAAGATTTTTTTTCTGAAAAGAATACCTTAAGATTCATAAACATCTCATATCCATTAGAAAGGTAGAAGAAATATCTCTAAAATAATATTTATCAGATCAAGATCCAAACTAGTCGATTTATGAATATTTCACATAAGTTCGACATCCCAAACCCTAAGATAAGAGAGTATCAAATTATCCAAGTCCATATCTCATATAGAGTTTTGATGATCGATTTGCTTGGAACATCCTTGAGTACATGTCAAATAGTCTCTAAAATATAACCTGTTAGATGTGTACCTTAGATGCCAGATTGGCTGACACATTTCTGTACAAATGTAAGGGCAAATTTATAATTTTGACTATAAATGAATAAAAGGGTTATTCTACTATCACATTGTGTATATTATGTTTGTGATACATCCTTTGAGTTAGTAGGAATGTTAATTCATATTTTCAAGAGTTGAAAATTTAAAGCATGAATTTACATAACTCATAAATCGCTCCTGACCATAGGATCATCACGAGGATGGTAATCGATCCAGAAGGTTGGTGTACGATCGCTTCCTTAGGGTAGATGTATCTTGAGTCTATGGTGTGGAGACATCGAGCGAGAGTACAGATATTCATTGAGAATGAGAGTACTGAGCGTGACCACCTCGAGCAATCATAAGGAAGTCTACCTTATCGTCGATGACTAGCTCGATGCTGCAGCTGTGTGTCTAGTTCTTTGACCTGAGATGCATCAATAGTTCACCTTGAGTGTTTTATAGTTTGACTACACCATAACTCGATCTCCTAGCCATTCAGAATCCTGAGGTGTATGTTGGCTGTAGCATATTCATTGTAGAAACCAGATTACACCAAGATGGGATCTATCAATCTCGATAGATGAGAGGAGTAGTCCTATGATGATCGAATGATCGAGCCCTTAAGCCCATGGCCATGGTAGAGTGAAATAATAGAAAAGAGTTTTTCATTGGGGTTTCACATCGAACTCGGATCAATCGATTGATTCATATGACTGATGTTGGGTTTGACGAGTTCACCTTAACCCTAATTCAGTCGGGACTCATGATAGAAGAAATCAATCACACAGGTAGCTGTATTGAGAGGTTCATCTTCATTTCTGATGGCTTGCCACCATATATGCTAGGTATCACTGATGATTTTGAGAGCAATTAGAATGATATTGATGATCGATCATTCTAAATTGTCTGAATCAGAAGAGTTCTGGTCCATCGAAAGGAGTTTCGATGATGTCGATGATAAGATCACGACATGTCTCATTACCATATGAAAATGAACCTAACTGGATCACACAAACAAGAGTTAGGGTTTGGATGTCATCAACTGAGCTAGCCCAGTTCGATTGATTTGGATTAGATCCAATTAGATTCAAAAAAATTATGCTAGCACACGATTGAACCTAACTTTCTCCTCGTGTAATCTTTTCTATCTCGACTGAGCCAAATATAATTTGACTCACCCAGAGAATCTTGAGAAGATTTCTCTCAGTCTGACTGGAGCTAGTCCAGCTCAGAAAAGTCTTGTCTTAATTCATGAGATGAATTTAAGACAACACCTGCTAATTCCTATCACCTACCATTTTCCTTTTAGGACATCGGTCAAACGTTAACCCATGGACCTTGGACTGAAGGCCACTTGGCAAGAGGTCATTGGAGAGTTTTTGTAGAGTGTCCACCTGCTAATTTTACCCTCAAAGTGAGCACCATAATCAGATATGGTGTGTGCCCCAAGTGGATAAGGATAGAGTCCCATGAGATGAGGACTCCATGCCTTGATCGACTCAAACTGTTGGGCACCAATCTCACTATGTTTATCCAGTGTTGGTGCCAACAGTAGGAGAGTTTGGTGGGGTTTTTATCTGATATGATCAGATGTTATCACTCCATCAATCAAAATTTTTTTAGAATTAATTAAAATTTTCTGATTGGTCGAATGATGTGGCACTGTATGGCGCAGCAGGGTCTATTTAAACCTTGTCTGTGCCTAGGATTTAGAAAATCTGCTCAATACCTAGCAAAAATATAAAACCCCTCCACTTCTCCATCCCCCCTCTACTCCTCTCCTTCCTCTTTCCACATCCTAGAGGTTGGGCATCCATCTGGTGCTTGTCCAAGGTGTGGTGGCTCCCTGATCAGAAGGCTACAGAGATTTATCGAGAAGCTGCTACTCCAGCTTCAGAAGATCTTTTGAAGATCTTATAGATCAGATCTAGATCTAATTTTTGAAACAAAAATTTGTGAGGAGAAGACAATCCAGATCCTACTCGAGTGGATACCGGTAGAGGCCAGATGACTGTGTGGCTATTTTAGAACCTCGGGCGTTGCTGCGATCATCTACAGGGTAATCTAGTTACCCTAGAGTATTCCTCTAATCCTCAAGTTTTAGATTTAATTTTAGATTAAATATTAGATAATAAGAATCAGATTTAATAGACCTTAGATTTAAAATAAAGTAGGATAATTTTTTTTAAAAAGAATATTCTATCCCAGATCTCATTAGATCTAGAAGATCCTACAAGGAAAAAACTGATTTTTCCTTCAACTGATATCAGAGCCAGGTTGATGGCTCTATTTTAAATCTAATTTAAATATAATTTTTATTTTTATTTATCTAATATTAATAAATTTTAGATATCACATCAGATATGATTGATCTAAAATTAAAAAATTTAAAATTAAATCTAAGTAGATCTAACATGTATGAGATGCATGACTAGACTAGGAATAGTTTAAACTATGAATAGTCTTGAAGTTTTATATTTTAATATGATTAAAATATAAATTAGATTTAATTTATTCTTTGATTTTTTGATGTTATAAATATTATATTCAGATCAAAAAATAGAAAATAAAATTTAATTAATTCATAAGATTGATCTGCTGCATGCCTAGACTAGTTGTAGAATTATTCTAGTAACTGTCTAGAATAGATTTTTTATTGAATAGTTTAATTTAAATCTTATTTTTCAGATGTTACATGTGATGTGTCAGATCTAAAAGTATGCTAATTAGATCAGATTTTAGTACATGAGATGTATGCAAAGCATGTATAAGTTAGATCTGAAATTATATATGTGATATGTAACTTAGATCTAACTAGTTTTGTAGTTAAATCAATATTTCTGATTAAGATGTTCCTCATGGCCGTCCGGTCATAAGAACAAAGTAAGGTTTAAGACCTTCTCCTCCCATTCAATGGGGTGTTCTTATGGTGTGTAGGGGTGCTACGCATTCATCCTTAATCAGAAATCAAACTTAATTTTTTGCAAAACCCTAGATCCTGAAACCCTAGGATTTATGTTACATGTTTTGTTTATGAACCCAAGACTTAATTAATAAATTAAGCTTATAAAATTAAATTAGGTCTAAAATTGAGAATTTCAGATCTAAGTCATTTTCATAAAATTGGGTTCGGACTTGGGTAGCTCAATTAGGTCTAGCGGTTGATCAAACTGGATCAAAAGTTGGTTAGGTGGGATCATGAAAGCTAATAATTGACCAGCCTAATAGGATTAAGTCTAGGTCAAGATCGAATCATATTTAGATGTGACTCGATCAAGTTAAGACCTAATTTGGCTCAGTGGTTAGAGCCTGGATTGTAGACTAACTCAATTGATTCTGGTTCGACAATTTGGTGTCTAAGGTAAGTTGGGCAGATGTGACTGACTAATTTTTAATTGGGAGCTACTCGACTAAAATGCATTCTTGTCAAGTTAATGACATATCCCTCCCACCGGTCTCACTTACCTGGCCATATGTGTCAATCCAGTTCTGATTTGAGGTGGCTAACAATTCGAGCTAACCCATGTCACTAGGTTAGTCATTATTGTTATGACTATGTCAAGTCAAGTTTAATGAGACCTAAATTAAATCTCTCTAAGAAAATATTAAGTCTAAGGTCTTCCACCATTGTGGATGTGCGGGTCCTTCCCGGGGTTGATTGTTCTCAGCTGGTTCCAGTGGTTCAATTGCACTGGAAAGACGCAACCATATCCATTAGGCATTGGATGCTACGGATTAGAAGATGGGTTGTGCTCAATATTTTGGATATGGTGAGGGACTCAATCAGGAATCTAGTTCGTGCAAATGATGGGTCTGACTTAACTAAGGATTGGAGCAATATTCCGGACATGGTGAGCTTCATGAATTAGAGACCAAGTTTTGGATGGACCATGATTAGAGAATCATTGGACAAGAGTTGTCCACTCATCGATTGATTCATCACCAATAACTGTTAGGTGAGGTGATGAGCCAGTCAGTGAGACCGCACCACCCACTAGAAATCACTAATCACGAAGATTTTCACATCTCTACCTAGGGAGTGTAGGGATCTGAGAAAATAGTGGGAGCCTAATTTGTTTAAAAATGAATCCCTAAACAAATTGGTTAAGTCTGATTATAAAATCTAACTAGAAACTTTTGACTCTCTACAGGAAACATGTCTGCGTCAACCCCCTAACCAAAATACTAGACACCCATAGATTGACTGGACTCAATTTCAAGGACTGGTTGATGAACTACAGAATTATTCTGGGTTCTGAAAAACTGACTCATGTCTTGGACTAGGACCCACCTACCATGCCAGCACATCCGACTGCTGAACAGAGAACATCTCTGGAAAAGTGGACGGATGAAGATAACAAAGCCAGGTACTACATGTTGGGTGCAATGTCTGATGACTTACAACGCCAGCATGAGAATATTATGACTACCCACCAAATGTTGGCTCACCTATAAGAGTTGTTTGGTGAACAAAGTCGCGCAGCCAAGTATCAAGTCTACCAAAGACTTTTTAAGGCTAAAATGCATGATGGGCAGTCAGTCCAAGATCATTGTTTAACAATGATCAAGAACCTTGAGGAGCTTGAGAAGCTCAGTATCATCTTAGATAAGGATTTTCATATTTATGTGATCCTTCAGTCCTTGTCTGATGCATATGGTCAGTTTATCATGAACTTCCATATGCATAAAATGCAGTGTACCTTGGCTGAGTTAATGAATATGTTGGTTATGGTTGAGCTTTCTTTGAAGAGTTCCAAAGACTTAGTCCTTACTGTGGAGCGGACTTCTTTCAAGAGAAAGTCTTTTGGAAAGAAGAAAAAGTATGCAAAGAAGCAGAAGGTGGATGGGAAAAGGAAGAAGACAGAATCGAAGAAGAAGGCTGTTGAAAAGAAAAAATATTTCCATTACAATTCAGACGGCCATTGGAAACGAAACTGTCCTCAGTACCTGGCCACCCTGAAGAACAAGAAGGATGGTCCTTCTGGAGGTATGCTCATTATAGAATGTAATCTTATGGTTTCCTCTGCATCTAGTTGGGTACTTGACTCTAGTTCTAGTGCTCATTTGTGCACTTCTATGCAGGATCTTGAGGAGAGCAGGAGGCTGAGGGATGGGGATATGATCCTACACATCGGGAATAGAGCAAAAGTTGCTGCTGTGGCCGTGGGAACCTATCCTCTGCGATTACCGTTAGGATTAGATTTAGTTCTTAGAGACTGTTATTATGTGCCTGCAGCAAGCAGAAATTTGATTTCTGTTTCATGTTTAGCACAAGAAGGCTATGTGATTAGCTTTCATAAGGACCATTGTAATATATTTTATGAAAATAATAAAATTATAAATAATTTTCTTATTAATGATCTCTATCAGCTATATATTGATATATCTATATTTAATATCGAGAAAAATATGAATGTCATAGGAATTAAAAGGCCTAGAGATAGTCTAAATGATAGGTATCTGTGGCACCTAAGGCTAGGTTATATAGCGAAAGACAGGATTAACAAATTGGAGAAATTCGAGCTATTGAGTCTGTTGACTTTCGAGTCATATCCAATTTGTGAATCATGCCTTCAAGGCAAAATGATCAAGCTCCCTTTTATGAGACATGGGAAAAGGACCACAGACCTACTTGCCCTAATACATACGGATGTGTGCGGCCCATTTGATGTGCCGGCTAGAGGCAACTATATCTACTTCATTATCTTTATCGATGATATATCTAGGTACGGGTATGTATTTCTAATGAAACACAAGTCTGAAGCCTTTGAAAAGTTCAAAGAATTTAGGCATGAGTTAGAAAAACAAACAGGAAAGCCCATTAAGGTTCTTCGATTAGTTCGAGGAGACAAATACCTTAGTCGGGAGTTCCTAGACTATCTAAAAGACAATAGTATAGTCTCTCAATGGACTCCACTTGGAACACCACAACTCAATGGGATTTCAGAATGGAGAAATCGGACCCTATTAGATATGGTCCGTTCCATGATGAGCTTCACGGACCTCTCTGAGTTTCTTTGGGGATATTGTCTCATGACAGCAATATATGTATCGAATAGGGTTCCCTCTAAAACCATTCCTACCACATCGAATGAGATATGGCATGGTAAGAAACCAAGTCTGAGTCATCTCAGAATTTGGGGTTGTCCGGCTCATATCAAGAGACAGCAAGCAGACAAGTTAGAGTTCAGGTCTTTTAGAGCTCGGTTCATAGGATATCCTAAAAAGTCATTAGGATACTATTTTTATATTCTGAAAGACCACAATGTGATTGTAAATTGACATGCTATTTTTTTTGAAAAATAGTTTATTCAAGATGGTGGCATCAGAAGAATAATTAAGCTTAAGGAGAATGTCTCTTAAGAGCAACGAGCTAAAGAACCTGAGGAACCCAATCAATTAGAACCAGTCCTAACACAACCTCTTCCACCTTGTAGATCGACTAGGATTTTTCATCCTCCTGAAAGGTACTTAGGTACCATACAAGAGGATGTAGAAGAAATGTTCCTCATGGGAAATGGGGCTCATGGTGATGACCCCAATACCTATGATGAGGCAATATCAGATATCGACTCCAAAAAATGGTTAGAGGCAATGAGATCAGAAGTTTACTCGATGCACTCAAACCAAGTCTGGACTTTGGTAGATCCACCTGAAGGTATTGTACCTATTAGGTGTAAATGGATCTTCAAGAGAAAGATAGGTGCAGATGGGAATGTGGAGACATTCAAGACTAGGCTCGTAGCGAAAAGTTATAGTCAGTGCGAAGGCATTGACTCTTAGGATACCTTTTCATCCGTAGCCATGCTAAAATCCATCCGCACATTGCTTGCTATTGCAGCCTATTTCGATTATGAAATATGGCAGATGGATGTAAAAACGGCATTCTTAAATGGGTATCTTGAAGAAGATATCTATATGGAACAGCCGCTTGGTTTCACATCCAGTGATGATGATCACAAGATCTGCAAGCTGCAAAGGTCCATTTATGGACTTAAGCAAGCATCTTGGAGCTGGAATACTCGTTTCAATGATGTGATTAAAATATTTGGTTTCATCAAGAACGAGGATGAACCATGTGTGTTCAAGAAGGTCAGTGGGAGCACAGTTATCTTCCTCGTACTGTACGTTGATGACATCCTCCTAATTAAAAATAATATTTTCATGTTGACCTCAGTCAAAATATGGTTGTCTAAGGAGTTCTCTATGAAAGATCTAGGAGAAGCATCCTTTATACTGGGTATTAAGGTCTATAGAGATAGACCAAATAGGATGCTAGGACTTTCACAGAAGATGTACATAGAGGAGGTGCTAAAAAGATTTAGTATGAAAAACTCCAAAAGAGGTTTAGTATCTTTTAGACATGGCATTCATCTCTCCCAGAAGATGTGCCCTAGCACACCTGAGGAGCTTGAACGCATGAGCAATATCCCTTATGCTTCGGCAATAAGGAGCCTCATGTATGCCATGCTATGTACACGACCTGATATAGCCCATGCTGTGAGTGTCACAAGCAGATATCAGTCGAATCCAGGCGAAGAGCACTGGACTTCTGTGAAATGTATCCTTAAGTACTTGAGAAGGACTAAGGATATGTTTCTAGTCTTTGGGAATGAAAAACTTCAGGTTCAGGGATTTACAGACTCAGACTTTATGTTTGATATAGATGATCGAAAGTCGACATCAGGGAGTCTGTTCATTCACAATGATGGTGCAGTTAGTTGGAAGAGTTTCAAGCAGACGGTGATTGCTGATTCCACCACGGAGGCAGAGTATATTGCTGCATCGAAAGCTACGAAGGAGGTATTCTAGTACAAAAAGTTTACCGCAGAGCTTGGAGTAATGTCATTGGATGCCATCCCTCTTTACTGCAACAATAATGGTGCCATAGCCCTAGCTAAGGAGCCAAAGTCTCACCAGAAGTCTAAGCATATCGAGCGACGATTCCATCTGATCCGTGATTACCTCGAAAAGGATTATGTCGAGGTTAAGAGAGTCGACTCCACAGACAATGTGGCAGATCCACTGACAAAGCCATTAGGCCAGTAGAAGATCGAAGCCCACCTTGAGAAGATGGGACTTAGATATGTAGCCAATTGGCATTAGGTCAAGTGGGAGTTTGTTGGATGTGTGCCCTAGATGCCAGATTGGCTGACACATTCCTGTACAAATATAAGGACAAATTTATAATTTTGACTATAAATGAATAAGAAGATTATTCTACTATCACATTATGTAAATTATATCTGTGATACATCCTTTGAGTTAGTAGGAATGTTAATTCATATTTTCAAGAGTTGAAAATTTAAGGCATGAATTTACATAACTAACTCATAAAAAGCTCCTGACCATAGGATCATCATGAGGATGGTGATCGATCCAGAAAGTTGGTGTACGATCGCTTCCTTAGGGTAGATGTATCTTGAGTCTATGATGTGGAGACATCGAGCGAGAGTACAGATATTCATTGAGAACGAGAGTACTGAGCATGACCACCTCAAGCAGTCATAAGGAAGTCTACCTTCTCGTCGATGACTAGCTCGATGCCGCAGCTGTGTGTCTAGTTCTTTGACTTGAGGTGCATCAACAGTTCACCTTGAGTGTGTTATACTTTGACTACACCATAACTCAGTCTCCTAGCCATTCGGAACCCTGAGGTGTATGTTGGCTGTAGCATATTCATTGTAGGAACCAGATTGCACCAAGATGGGATCTATCAACCTCAGTAGATGAGAGGAGTAGTCCTATGATGATCGAAAGATCGAGTCCTTAAGTCCATGGCCATGGCAGAGTAAAATAATGGAAAAAAATTTTCATTGGGGTTTCACATCGGACTCGGATCGATCGATTGATTCATATGACTGATGTTGGATTTGACGAGTTCACCTTAACACTAATTCAGTCGGGAGTCATGATAGAGGAACTCAATCACACAGGTAACTGCACCGAGAGGTTTGTCTTCATTTCTGATGGCTTACCACCATATACTGCTAGGTGTCACTAATGGATTTTGAGAGCAATTAGAATGATATTGATGATCGATCATTCTAAATTGTCTGAATCAGAAGAGTTCTGGTCCATCGAAAGGAGTTTCGATGATGTCGATGATGAGATCATGACATATCTCATTACTATATGGAAATGAACATAACTGGGTCACACAAACAAGAGTTAGGGTCTGGATGTCATCAATTGAGCTAGCCCAGTTTGATTGATTTGGATTAGATCCAATTAGGTTCAAGAAAATCGTGCTAGCACACGATTGAGCCTAACTTTCTCCTCGTGTAATCTTTTCTATATCGACTGAGCCAAATATGATTTGACTCACCCAGAGAATCTTGAAAAAGTTTCTCTCAATCTGACTAGAGCCAGTCCAGCTCAAAAAAGTCTTATCTTAATTCATGAGATGAATTTAAGACAACACCTGCTAATTCCTGTCACCTGCCATTTTTGTTTTAGGACATCATTCAAACATTGACCCATGGACCTTGGATTGAAGGCCACTTGGCAAGAGGTCATTGGAGAGTTTTTGTGGAGTATCCACCTGCTAATTTACCCTCAAAGTAGGTGCCATAATCAGATATGGTGTGCACCCCAAGTGGATAAAGATAGAGTCCCATGAGATGAGGACTCTTTGCCTTGATCGACTCAATCTGTTGGGCACCA
>NC_026003.2:53122190-53137286 GCF_000442705.2 Elaeis guineensis
CATTAAGTTTGATTCCAAAGTCTTCGAGTTGTTGCTTAATCCACAAGATTTGAGCACAACAACTTCCGGCTGCAATGTATTCGGCCTCAGCCGTAGACAGTGCTACCGAATTTTGTTTCTTGCTAAACCATGAGATTAGGTTAACTCTAAGAAATTGGCAAGTTCCACTTGTGTTTTTTCTATCTAACCTACATCCAGCAAAATCTGCATCTGAATATCCTAATAAATCAATTTGTGAGTCCTTAGAGTACCATAACCCTAGAGTTTGAGTACCATTCAAGTATCTAAGGATTCTTTTAATAGCATTCAAATGAGATTCTTTAGAATTAGATTGATATCTAGCACATAAACAAACACTAAACATGATATCAGGCCTACTTGCAGTTAAATATAATAATGATCCAATCATACCTCTATAGTATTTTAAGTCTACACATTTACCTTCATCATCCTTGTCAAGCTTACATGAGGGGCTCATGGGTGTGCCAATAGGTTTGGAGTTCTCCATTCCAAATCTTTTGAGTAGTTCCTTGGTGTACTTGCTTTGGGTGATGGAGATTCTCTCTTTTGTTTGTTTGATTTGGAGTCCGAGGAAGAAGGTAAGTTCTCCCATCATGCTCATCTCGAACTCCCCCTGCATGAGCTTAGCAAAGTCTTGACAAAGAGATTCATTAGTAGACCCAAAAATTATATCATCAACATAAATTTGTATTACTAACATATCATTTTGATTTCTTTTAATAAAGATGGTTGTATCTACATTACCTCTTGAAAAACCATTGTTTAGTAAGAATTTGCTTAGTCTATCATACCAAGCCCTAGGTGCTTGTTTTAATCCATATAAAGCTTTATTTAATTTAAAAACATGATCAGGAAAAGCATGATTTTCAAATCCCGGGGGTTGTTCTACATAGACTTCTTCAGCAATATATCCATTTAAAAATGCACTTTTGACATCCATTTGAAATAATTTGAATTTCATAAAGCAAGCATACGCAAGTAGAAGTCTAATGGCTTCTAATCTAGCAACAGATGCAAAGGTTTCATCAAAATCAATTCCTTCTTCTTGATTATATCCTTTAACAACCAGTCTTGCTTTATTTCTAATTACATTACCATGCTCATCTAATTTGTTTCTAAAGACCCATTTTGTGCCAATTATTGAATAATTTTTAGGTTTTGATACTAAGGTCCAAACATTATTTCTTTCAAATTGATTAAGTTCCTCTTGCATTGCATTAATCCAATTATGATCATTTTCAGCTTCTTCAATAGTTTTTGGTTCAAGTTGAGATACAAAAGCACAATGATTAAATATATCTCTAAGTGAAGAACGAGTTTTCACCCCATGCATAGGATCACCAATAATTAACTCCTTAGGGTGGTTGTGAACATACCTCCATTTCTTGGGTAGGTCATTTGTACCTTGAGGTTGTTCTTGAATTTCTTCACCTCTCTCATCTTGTTTGTCTTCTTGATCCTCGTCCTCTGGAGTTGTTGAATCTTTCAGAGTGATCTCCTTCATACCTTCTATTAGTGGATCTGCATCATCAACACCCTCATTCTTCCTTGAAGGAAGATCGTTAGATTCATCAAAAACAACATGTATGGACTCCTCAACTACTAAAGTTCTTTTATTAAAAACTCTAAAAGCTTTACTAGTGGGGAGTAACCCAGAAAGATTGCTTCATCTGATTTTGCATCAAATTTACCAAGTCTTTCTTTACCATTATTTAATACAAAATATCGACAACCAAAACATAAAAATATGCAATATTTGGTTTTCTTCCTTTCCAAAGTTCATAGGGGGTTTTCTTTAAAATTTGTCTAATCAAAGCACGATTTAAAATGTAACATGCTGTGTTAATTGCTTCCGCCCAAAAATATCTTGGAAGGTTGCTTTCACAAAGTATGGTACGGACCATTTCTTCTAAGGTTCTGTTTTTCCTTTCAACTACCCCATTTTGTTGGGGTGTCCTAGGAGCAGAGAAGTTATGGCCAATTCTATTTTCATCACAAAAATTTTTATAGTCTTGATTTTCAAATTCAGTTCCATGATCACTTCTAATATTTTGAATTGAAAATCCTTTTTCATTAGTGACTTTTTGATAAAATTTAGTGAAAATATGAAAAGTTTCATCTTTGTGTGCCAAAAAGAAAACCCAAGTAAAACGAGAGTAATCATCTATAATTACAAAACCATATCGTTTTCCTCCTAGACTAGTGGTTCTAGTTGGTCCAAATAAGACCATATGCAAAAGCTCTAAAGGTCTAGAAGTTGAAACAATATTTTTGGATTTAAATGAAAGTCTAGTTTGTTTACCTAGTTGGCATGCATCACAAATTCTATCTTTTTCAAAATTCAGTTTAGGCAAGCCAAGAACTAATTCTTTCTTAATTAATTTTGAAAGAGAATGCATGCTAATGTGTGCAAGTCTACGATGCCAAAGCCAACTAGTCTCATTAACTTTAGCATTCAAGGATACTAGGCATTGCATGTCTATTTTGGCTAAATCATTTAAATCTACCATATAAACATTGCCATGTCTATGTCCTATAAATTTAATGCCATCGTTAATAGGACTAGTCACAATGCAAACAGATGATTCAAAAACAACTTTATACCCTTTATCACAAAATTGACTAATGCTAAGTAAGTTATGCTTTAAACCTTTAACTAACAAAATATTTTCAATGTATTTGGAGGGAGTGATACCAATGTTACCTATCTCGATGATCTTTCCTTTGCCATTATCTCCAAAGGTGACCATCCCTCCATCCTTAGCATCAAGCGTGATGAATTGTGATTCATCACCAGTCATGTGTCTCGAGCATCCACTGTCAAGATACCATTTCCTGTTTCCTCCTTGGGATGCTAGACACACCTGCAAGCAAAAGTCAAGTTTTTGTTTTAGGTACCCAAGCTTTCTTGGGTCCTTTTTGGTTAGTCAAAATGGTTCCTTTTGGAACCCATATTTTCTTTATAGTTGTGTTTGCAGATTTGTTAAAGAGGCAAGTGTATGATTTATGTCCTACTCTACCACATTTGAAACAAGTAATATTGGTAGACTTGTTACTTGAATAGTTTACATAAATATTTTTCAGAAATTTTTGTTTCTTCAAGGGGTTATAGCCAAGTCCAGCCTTATCATATACGGCTTTTTGATTATCAAGAATCATATTTAGTTTGTTTGAACTTAAGGTGAACTTATCTACTATAGGTTTCAGCTTGTTAATTTCATTCTTTAAGCTTTGATTTTCTTGAAGCAAGGTGGATTTTTCAATTGAAAGGCTTTCAGCTTGTTTCACTAAGGACTGATTTTTCAATTTCAGTTCTTTGTTTTTCATCCCTAGTTTCTTTAATTCATCAATTAAATCATAGAATGCTTCATGCAATTCTTCAAATATAAATTCACTAGGGATTTCAAAAATTACCTCATTTTCGTGTGCCATAAGGCACAGGTTGGCTTGTTCGGTTGAGGTTTTCTTATCAGAGCTTGAGTCATCACTCACACTCCATGTGGCCATCATTGCCTTCTTCTTGAACTTTTTGAGACCTTTCTTCAGTTGTGGACATTCGGATTTGAAATGTCCCGGCTTCTTGCACTCATAGCAGATAAGGGGTTGATCTTTCTCTTTCTCTTTGCTTTGTTCCCCTTTTGTGAATGGCCTCTTTCTCATCCCCTGTTTTCTTTTTCTTAGAAATTTCTTGAATCTTCGGGTGATGAGTGCCATCTCTTCATCCTGTTCTTCATCTTCTGTGTCATCAGTTTCTTCATCAGGAGAAGCTGTGGATTTGAGGACAATGTTCTTTTCTTTTTGACTTCATCCTCTTGATGTTGCTTCATGCTTAGCTCATGAGTCATCAAAGATCCAAGAAGCTCTTCTAGAGGTAGAGTGTTCAAGTCCTTCGCTTCTTGGATAGCAGTCACCTTGGCTTCCAAGATCTTGGCAATGACCTGAGAATCTTTCTTACAAGCTCACTGTTAGTATAGGACTTGCCAAGACTCTTTAAACCATTAATTATATCAGTAAAGCGAGTAAACATTACAGTTATGGACTCATCATGCTCCATTTTAAACAATTCATATTTATGCACAAGCATGTTTATTTTAGATTCTTTTACTTGATTTGTTCCCTCATGGGTTACTTCTAATCTATCCCATATTTCTTTAGCAGATGAACAAGTAAAAATGTGATTAAATTCATTAGCATTAAGAGCATAATAAAGTACATTCATTGCTTTAGCATTTAATTGTGCCAATTTCTTATCAACCTCATCCCATTCTTTCTCGGGTTTGGTTGACTCCTCACCATCTATAATTTTAGTGGGTGTGTGAGGACCGTTCACTATGATACTCCACATATCATAGTCGAGTGCTTGTATGAATATCTTCATCCGAGCTTTCCAATAGGTGTAATTGACTCATTGAAAAGTGGAGGTCGGTTGGTGGATTGCCCCTCGGCTAGAGAAGTACCGACATGGGTTGCCATAGATCTTTGGCTCTTTGATTATTTAGATCAAAGAAGGGCTAGAGCACCGGGCTCTGATACCACTTGTTGCCCAGCTATGCAACCCAAGAGGGAGGGTGAATTGGGTTTTAAAAATTTTTAAGCTTAACTAATAACTTATGAAAAGTGTTTGTCAAAAGCTAAATGAATGAGGAGAAAGACTTTAGTTCAAGATTAATTACCTAAAGCAAGAATGCAAGGAAATAATGAAGAGTTAAAGAGAAGCAATAATGCACACCACAAACACAAAGATTTATAGTGGTTCGGTGCCAACCTTGCACCTACATCCACTCCCCAAGCTCCTACTTGGGAATTCCAATCCACTATACTTGTATTCAACCCGAATACAAACGTCGGAAACTCCGACACTAGCTATCCCAAGCTAGCCCACTTATTTCTCGGGTACAAGCCAACCCAATACACTTCGATTTCAGGTTCGGATCAACCTTCCCTTATTTTGGAACCCCTCCAAAACAAAAATAATTACTCAAAAAGAGTAAAACAATTTAGAGCACAAATAAGTACAAGAATAGCTCCTTTAATGAGTGAATATAACTTTAAATACACTTTACTCAAGTGAAGAAGCCCCTTTTGGATTTTCTCAAAGTGGATGAAGAATTGAATGAACGCTTGAGGAGTTGGTGAGCTTTGATTGAAGGCTTCTTGAAGGCTTTAAATGAGCTCTTGATTAGGACTGAAAAGTTGGCTTGAGAAACCCTCTCTTTTGAATGCTCTTGAATGCTCTCTTGAATGCTCTTCAAATCTCTTTCTTTCTCTTCTTAATGTCTTGCTTATCTCTTGTCAATCTCTTGCTTGTTTTTCACCTTTTGAAATATTTTATAGCTTTAAGAAATAGAGGAAAATATTCTAGGCAGAAAAAGAGCCGTTAGAGCATATTAAATGAGCATTAAAAGCACCTAAAACGGGTTAAAAACTAGCCGTTGCGGACAAATCCCGTCGCAAGGGTCGACTCATGAGTCGACTCATGCCTCAGGGGTCGACTCATGAGTCGACCTCTATTGCAACAACCAGAAATTGGGTTTCTGGAATTTTTGGCCCAAACTTGCAGAAGTCGACTCATGAGTCGACTCATGCCTTGTGGGTCGACTCATGAGTCGACTCACAGGTCGTGCCAAGCCAAAAATCCAGCGTGCCAACAGAAATTTCAGCGTGCCAAGCTGCTCATTGTGCCATGAGCTGACTCATGAGTCGACTCATGGAATTAAACATGCATAACTTCAAAAATACAAGTCCAAAAATAATGAAATTTTCACCAATAGATCACAAATCTTTTGTTCTACCAAATGATACTATTAAATCAGGGTTTTGGTAAAATTATGATTTTGCCCCTGAAGAGCACAAAGACTTTTTCAAATAAAAAATATTGGTGCCCCTTCAATCTGCTTTGTAATCATCAAAATTAATCTTGGAGCAACAAAATCTTTGGTTGTGAGATATCTGAAGAGTATCTTCTTAGTATTATTTTGGTAGTGAGATTGAAAGCAACTAGATTTTGGCATGATCGTACTATAAGTTTGAAGCCTGCAGTGTTCTTCAGAAGACTAGGCTGCAGCAGCGCACCAGTTAGGAATGACCTTGGCTAACTTTTGTGTGGGTCACCATTGGAGGACTTCTATCTTAAGGTCTTATGGAGAACACCAACATGCCACTTTTTTATTTTGATAAAAATATAAAATTCTATCCCTTTTGCATGCTTGTTTTTGTTTTATTGATATCGATAAGGTGATTCTAGGGTTTGGATTCCAGCTCGATAGTTTTATTTAATAAAGCTATTGATTTGTATGATTTTAAAATTTTAAAAATTATTTTTTACTGCATGATCGAAACTCAACAGTGGTATCAGATCCACCCTTATCTAATTCGATCAAACAAGTGCAAAATTTGTTGCATAGAATTGTTATTGATCACATATCCTGCCAAAAATGATGCATTATTTTTAACATCAATTTTTAAACTCAAAAAATATTTTTGACTTTATTTCTATCATGATATTAAATTTTAATTATTGGAATTATGAACTTATGATAATTTAAAATTTTTATTATCCTGATAGCATGTGCTTAAATCAATATATGGTTAAGGGTGTTATGCATGCTTAATAAGATTAGGGTTTGTTGTATCATTTGAATATGCTTTTCATGTGTTATAACTTCAAATTGCACCCTTGTTTGTTTTTGGCATGATTATATGATTGCTATTGTGATTTGTGTTTACATGCCATATTGCATATTATGTAAAGTACATTTTATGTAGATGTAGTTAGGATATGCCGAGATCAGTTCAAAGTTCCTCTTAAAATTATATTAAGTAGTAATGTCAGGATTGATTTTTAATCAAAAATCAAATTCTTTATGATCAATTGGTGTCAAGAAAAGTGTGAAAGATAATTTTCTAATTAGATCCATATACTGACCTGGCCAACTCTGTTGGTGTCTAAGAAAAGCTACGGGATGCCTCCCACCTACTGACCTGGTCAATTTAGTCTTATTGAATTTTGAACTTAGATTGATTACAAAGGCCTTCCTTCGAATTTGATCGATAAAGTATGTCAAGATCTTAGTGAGCTTATTGTGCTATCCACAAGGCTTACTATAGAAATTGATATGATATTGATCAAGTGCATTTCGATGCTTATGATATATTTGAATGGTATTGCTTTATTGTACTATCCACAAAGGCAGCATTATTTAAGTATGACTATATGGGATCAAAGAATCAACTTAACTAAAATACTATAGTTTGTTGTGCTATCCACAAGGCTATATGTGATCTAGAGATCAGAAAGAAAAATATTAAAAGTTATAGAGGTACAATTGGTAAAGAGTTACCTACTCTTGAACTCATCAATATTTGTTGTGCTATCCACAAGGTGTTTGTGAGGAATAAAAATCTCAACCCCACTAAGAAACATTAGTATGTTTCTTGATTTTCATAGATGAGGGCTATGAAGTTCAATAAAATAGTGGGAGATACAATTAAATAAAAATTCTAGTTTAGTTGTGAATGTCATCATGAGTTATCCACTTATATTATGTTCTTATTATTGTATATTAACTACACACATAGCATCCTCACTTTCACTTAGAGATATCTTAGATGTAAATAAGTTGACTAGACCTAACTATGTCGACTGGTTAAGAAATCTGAGAATTATTCTCACTCAGGAGAAAGTCTCCTACATTCTAGATATACCTACACCAGATTCCCTTGGGGAAGATGCTTTCGAAGAGGAAAGGGCCACATATAAGATGTGGAAAGATGACAGTGTAATTGTCAAATGCATCATGCTTGTGAAGAAAATTTATGGTAGTGCAGTACATGCAATTAAAAATTTTATGCAGTGAAATAAAGATTAAATAATTTAATTCTAATCACATGTATAAGATCTAATCTTAGACTACCATATCAAAATCTTTCATGTAAAAAATATATACTTTAGATCTAAAAAAAAAATTACATCAATCACATCGATGCTGAAATTCTAGATCTAACTATTAGATCTATCATAAGAATCAAAATAAGTTAGAGATCATTACCAAATAAATTTTGATCTTGATTTTCTCTGATCCAATGGTTAGAGAGGGTGTTTCTCAGATTGCTCATAGCCACACAAACTCATCTGGCCTCTATAAAAAAATTCACGTGAAGACTAGCATTGATCAGGGGCTCGAAGATGCTAGTCTGCAAATAACTTCGACACCTGACCTCTTTCTTCTTCTACAAGTACCTTGGACACTCCAAAGTGATAAGAGATTTGGAGGAGAAAGAGAGAAGGAGGAGAAGAGGCTCTAAAAATAAAAAATCTATAAGAAAATTGATTATGGGACGTCCAAGAGAGGGGTCCCCTTTTTATAGACTAGGAATTAGGACTTTCCAAGAAAAGATGTCATGAATCAATGCCAAAACCCCTATTTGGCATTCCCAAAAATTCCAAAAAATTTATTAAGATATGAAGAAGAAATTTTAAGTCTCACTCACTAAAGAATTTCTCAAGAAAAATAAGAAAAAAAATAACATGACTCTAAAAATATACCATATATGAAAAATCTCTTTCCTAGTCTGCATCTTATCTCTAATTCAGATCGCATTCGAATTAGGCAAGAGATAATATTATGACTCATCAGCTACAGCCAACCACCTTATTGGATTCTCTCTCATAATACTAAAAATTACAATCCAAATTTGATTAGGCATGGAGAAATTGGCAAGGATCCAGATGTGGCACAAAAGATAAGGATAGAGTCCTAGTCTAACTTGGACTCTTCATTTCTAATTCAATTCAAATCTAAATCAAATTTGGATTGAAACCACTGATAGAAATAAACTTAATCTAATTAAAAATCTAAATATCTCATCAAATTTCTAACCCAATTAGAAATTAGCCAAGTCTAAACCTTGATCGAATCAGGATCAAATTTTTTTTGTAATCGGGTTTGATCATATCAATTTCAATTTGAGTCGAACTGAATCTAATTCAATTAGACTTATTCAAAAGCTCTTTACTCAATCAAATTGAGTCAACTAGTAATCTAATTACTAATTAATTTTTTATAAATGATAGAGTCTCAGTCTCAATGGGACTCCCTTATAGAGTCCTAGTCCAAGTAAGACTCTTCATCAGAATGACAATCCAATTGGACTCTTCAGCTATCAGATCTGATCAAATCTTCTAATGCGTGTGACCCCATAGGTTCGAACCTAAGTCGATAGCATAGGAACAACTTGTTATACCAATCAATGTAACCATCTAGTAATGATAACTCGACAATCGGATGGATCGAAGTGTTGCAAAGCAACCTTCTAGAACCTACTAGCGTATGGTTACCGTATAATTCATCCCTTTGACCCAAATACTCAAGGTGACTTAGAGTTTAACTATCAACCCTAATTAAGTTGACCATATTATATTTCAACCTTTCAAATCCATCTCATGGATTATCCTGGTCAAAGTTTTACTAAATTAAAGTACACTGATGCATAACTCCTACCAATTCAGAGGGGTCAATTCCATCTTGACTAACATACCAACTTGATAAGTACTTGACTATACCTAGTATCCTTTCATCACTAAGTTAAAAACTCAAATAGTTTGATACTAAAGTACAGTGAGTTGCTTACAAATCACCATGGTGGTCTCAGATCGGAGTGATACTTATATCCATACCCTTCATAAGCTACTCTTGACAGCAGAGTGCTCGGCACATGATCATGTTCGATGCGAATATACTCTTATATTTCACCTGCATACCATAATAGTGTCTCCAAACTCCTTGGTTAAGAGGACAACCAACTCATATGGCACACAACGACCTACACTTGATATCGCTATCGTCATAGTAATAGCATATCATTTGGTCACAAACAATTTTAAGGACTTAACGACAAATCCTCCTTTGTCGATTAATATATATAGTCCTAAGGATTTTATTACAACATAGGAGTTCAAAGATGATCAATTTATAATAAACATTCTAAATATTTTTTATTAATAAAAATTTATATACAGTTTACAAGATAAGCACAATCGTCTAACGATTGGCTTTGAAATATATTTCCCAATAACTTCCACTTGAACTAAAACCAATCGATACAGTACCGTATATCCATCTTCAATTTGTGATCATCAAACTCTTTGATTCTGAGAGCTTTAGTAAATGGGTCGGTCAGGTTCTCTCTTCTATCGATCTTCTGAAGGTCGACGTCACCTGGATCTATGATCTCCCAAATAAGGTGATAACGGCGCAGAATATGTTTGGTGTGCTGATGGAATCTCAGCTCCTTAGCTTGAGCAATGGCTTCAGTATTGTCACAGTACAACAAGACAGAGCCATCAATGGAAGGTGCCACTCTGAGCTCATCAATGAACTTCCGCAACCACATAGCTTCGTTCACAGCATCAGATGCCGCAATATACTCTTCTTCGCAAACAGTCTACCACAATATTTTGCTTGAAACTTTTTCAGTAGATTGCTCCACCATTTAGGATAAAAATATAATCCGACACTCTTACTATCATCATGGTCTGACTGAAAGCTGGAGTCAATGAACCCCACAAGTTTCAAGTTAGTTTCACCATACACAAGCCACTGATCCTTAGTATTTCTTAAATACTTAAGAATAATCTTTACGACCTTTCAGTGATTTTTTTTTGGATCAGACTGGTATCTACTCACTATCCTTAATAAGTATACCACGTCTGGTCTCGTATATGTCATTGCGTACATCATAAAACTTACTATCGAAGCATATGAAACTCTACTCATATGCTCTCTCTCTTGAGGAGTTATCAGACAATCTCCTTTTGAAAGAGAAATTCTTTGGCCTATCAAAGATAGCCTTTCTTGAAATTCTCCATGCTAAACTGTTTCGACATATTATCTATGTACATGGATTGGGAGAGCCCGAGCAGTCTCTCAGATCTATCCCTATAAATCTTCATCCCTAAGATGTAGGCTGCTTTTCTCAAATCTTTCATTGAGAATTATGACGACAGTCATACTTTTATTCCCTGTAATGTAGGGACATCTTTTTCAATTAAGAGAATATCATCCATATATAACATAAGAAATAAAATTATTGAACCATTTGCCCACTTATATATGTAGGGTTTCTCTCCATTCCTAGCGAAGCCATACATTCTGATCATCTTATCAAAATGTATGTTCTAGCTCCAAGCTGCTGGCTTCAATCCATAAATAGATCTCTGAAGCTTGCACACCTTAGACTCATCTGTGGATGTGAACCCTTCAGGTTGTATCATATACACCTCTTCGTTCAGCTCTCCATTTAGGAAAGTTGTCTTCACATCCATTTGTCAGACTTCATAGTCCAGATATACTGCTATCGCAAGCATGATCGAAATGGATTTGAGTATTGCCACAGAAAAAAATATCTCATCATAGTCAATACCATAACGTTGGCGATAGCCCTGTTGGGAATAGTGTCCCAAAGCCAATCGTCAGCCTGTTGATGGTTGTGCTCTTTCTTGTATTAGTATATGAATTATAAATTAATAAAAATTATTTTGATATTTTTCATCACAAATTGTATCATCTTCTAATGAACTCTTGTGTTGTGGTGAAGTCCTTAGGACTATTTAGACTCGACAAAGGAGGATTTGTCGTTTAGTCCTTAAACCTGTTCACAACCAAATGATACGTTGTTACCAAGGACAACAACGTTTATCAAGCATAGGTTGTTGTGTGCCATATGGGTTGGTTGTTCTCTTAACTAAGGAGTGTGGAGACACTGGTATGGCATACAGGTGAGATATAAGGGTACATCTGCACTGAACGTGACCGACTCCGGAGCTTTTTCTGTTGTCAAGATTTGCTCCGATGGGATATGGGTATAACTGTCCCTCCGACCTGAGACTGCCACAGTGACTTGCAAGCAACTCACTGCACTTAGACACTGGACTATCTGAATTTCTAATTCAATGACGGAAGGCTGCTGGGTGTAGTCAAGTACTTGACTTGTCGGTGCGTGTGTCAAGATGGGATTGACCACTCCAATTCAGGAGCTGTGTACAGTCATATTTCAATTTAGCAAAATCTTGATCAGGATAGTCCTAGTGAGGAGTCACGGGACTGTTTGAGTTGAGCATGATTCAAATGATCTGATCAGGATTGACAATTTAATCCTGAGTCTCCTATACACAGGGATCAAAAGGGATGAATTATACAGTAACCATATTCGCATAGGTTCTGAATGTTGCGATTGTGACTATTCGACCTATCCGAATGTCGGGTACCATTGGTAGATGGTCACTTCGATTAGTAAAAAAATTAGCTCCTGTGCTACCGGCTTAGATTCGAACCTGCGGGGTCACACACATTAGAGATTCCTATCTGATCTGATGGCTGGTGAAGAGTCCCACTGCATTGGGACTTTTCGACCAAGAGTCCTAATGCTTGGGGACTCTGAGTCCTACATGACTGAGACTCATGATGAGAATCAAGATTCTCTGATCACGAGTTCCACACATTTTGGGTACCGGGGTCAAGAGTCCCACTAGTTTGGGACTCTTCGATCAAGATTTCATATCGATGGACTTTGATGCTCGATTGTCCATCGAATTCGGACTCAGTATTTATGAGAGGTTTAATTAGTGATTTGATCATTAATTAACTCAATTTGATTGAGTGATTATTTTTGGATCAAGTCCAATTGAATTGAATTCAGTTGGATTTGACCTGATTAGGTTAAGAGTTGACCTAATTGCCGAGGTAGTTTGGTCCCTGATTTGATCAGAGGTTGGGCTTAGTCAATTTTAGATTTGATTAAAATTTTATTGAGCCTAATTAAGCCTAATTATGTTGGGTTTAATTTAGTCTAATTGTGCCTAACCTATTTTGATAAGGTTGGTTCAATTAGATTTGAAACCACCTTGACTTATCTCCCTGCGCCACCTCACTCACCTGCGCCTATTTGAATTCACGAGAAACAAGTTCTCATGAATTTTCTCCCACATAGAAGCCTTCCCATGCCCCACCTATGTGTGCCATCTGAGTGGATAATGATAAGGTTGGTTGGCCATTCAAATTCAAAGGATGTTAGAATTTGAATGGGCAACAAATCCCATGCGCCACCCCTTTCTTTTGTGCGCCACTTATTCCACACGAGAAAAGATTTCTTGTGAAAACTCTCCATGCACAAAGAAGCCCATGCACCTCTCTTATCACACCAAGAGTGGATAAAGATTGGTTGGTTGGCATTTGAATTCAAATTCGATTTGAATTCAAGTGAGCAACCACCTATCTTTATCCTCTCACGCGGTGAAAATGCTGAAAAGATGCATCTTGTACTATTTTAAAAAGGAAGAGAAGATGGGGCATGCGCACATCTGATCCTAGAGAGATAAGGTGGCATGAGAAAGCTTTTCTGCATGAGAAAAGAAAAGAAAAGTAGAGAAAAGAAAAGAAGAGAGAAAGGGTGCAGGGTTTTCTGTGTGTACCCTAGGGTTACTGCCTAGGGTTCGGGAAGTGAGAAGGTGAGCTACGAGTATCGTGAGCTAACCAAACTTCAAAAAAAGCTTCATCAACCTCTCTACTATCTCTGTTGATGATCCAGAGTGTCTGAGGAATCGGCAGACACCAATCGAAGGAGTTCGATCAGCATCAGCCGTCGAAAGAATTCTGCAACGAACTAGCATTTGTGAGGAGCTGATCAGATCGAAAGCTTCGTGTGGATGATCCATAGAGGTCAGACATATTGTGTGACTATATTATGATGATCAGACCTTTCCGACAGTGATTAGACTGCAACGATCGACTACCTGCATGAAGGTATTGTATTCTGAACACATAACAGTAAAATATTTACTGTAGAATTCAAAATTTTAAATTTAAATGCATGCTATATATATCATATTTAGATCCTTATGTAAGATTAATATATATTAATTAATTAGATTAATTAATAATTTTTACTATAAAATTATAATTTTGAAAAAGTTTTAAAATTACTGTTTTATCCCTGCACTGAAATTTCACTTCAATTGATATCAGAGCGGGTTCTAAAATATGATATACATTTGCATGCGTAGATTAAGTTGTAATCTAAAAGTTTAAATTTAAAATTTGAATTTAGATTTTGAAATTCAAAATTTAAAATTTGAATTTTGAAATTTAAAATTTAAAATTCAAAAATTTGAAATTCAAAATTTGAAATTTAAAATTTATTTGAAATTTCAAGTTTGAAATTCAAAATTTAAAATTCAAAATTTAAAATTCAAAAATTTGAAATTTAAAATTTAAAATTTGTTTGAAATTTAAAATTCAAAATTTAAAATTTGAAATTTAAAATTTAAATTTTGAAATTAGTATATTTAGATATACTTGATCCAAGTAGCAAGTAGTCTAATTGGATTTATTGCCATGGTCGTCCGATCATAGGAGAAAAGTAGGATTTAAAGGCCCTCTCCTTCCATTCGATGGGGTTCTCCTATGGCGGTAGGGGTGCCGAGCGATTATATCCCATGCAGATGAAGCAGCGAAAAGACTTAATTATAAAGGTTCAATTGTAAAATTTATCATGAATGTGTTAGATTAGATCTAAAAGAATATTTATGATTTATTTTGATTGAGTTATTTTCTGTTATGTAATTAGCAATAGGATTGCTGTTTATGAAATATGCTGATCAGTTTGTGAAATCAGTCAACACATTTAGTAAACAAAAAATAAAACCTTTCAAATTTAAAAATTATTTTCAAAATACCAAATCCTGACCCATCAGCCCAAATACTTAATTAAAAGAATTAAGTGTTGTCTAGTTGGTCTAGAATTGTGAATTAAGACCTAAGACAATTGCATAAACTTGTGGGTCAATGGGTTAGATGGATTAGGTCCATAATTGGGTTAGACCTAAGGTTAGCTTAAAGAAATAGACTAAATTAGAGTAATTGATCAAATCTAATCAAAAGTTGAATTAGATTAGGTCAAGGATACTCTAGACTCAACTCCAATAGTTGTAGTTGAATGGGTCCATGTCTTTAACTAGACCAAGATGGACTTAATTCATGGCTACGCGATGGAACCTTATTTACTAAGTTGATCAAATTA
>NC_026003.2:53137386-53220066 GCF_000442705.2 Elaeis guineensis
ATAGTATGTTGCTTGGAACTCTTCCAGCAGATGGCTCCACCATTCAGAGTAAAGATATAAACCCGACACGCTCCTGCTGTCATCAATGGTCAGATCGGAAGCTAGAGTCTGTGAACCCCACAAGTTTCAGATCTGACTCGCCATAAACCAACCATTGGTCCTTAGTATTTCACAAATACTTAAGGATGGCTTTAACCACTTTCCAGTGATTTTCTACAGGATTAGATTGGTATCTACTCACTACTCCTAGTGAGTATGCCACATCTGGTCTTGTACATGTCATGGCATACATGATAGATCCCATGGCTGAAGCATATGGGACTCTACTCATATGCTCTCTCTCTTCTGGAGTTGTCGGACAATCCTTCTTAGAGAGAAAAATTCCTTGGCCTATCGGTAGATAGCCCTTCTTGGAATTCTCCATGTTGAACCTCTTCAGCACAGTGTCTATGTACATAGATTGGGATAACCCAAGCATCCTTTAGATCAATCCCTATAGATCTTCATCCCTAGGATGTAGGATGCTTCACCCAAGTCCTTCATGGGGAACTGTGATGACAATCAAACTTTTATTCCCTGTAGTGCGGGGATGTCATTCTCGATTAAGAGAATGCCATCCACGTACAAGACAAGAAATACCACAACTGGACCATTTGCCCATTTATAGATGCAGGGCTCTTCTCCATTCTTAATGAAGCCATACGTTTTGATCACCTTATCAAAATGCATGTTCCAACTCCGAGAAGCTTGCTTCAATCCATAAATGGATCTCTGAAGCTTGCACACCTTGGACTCATCTGTTGGATGTAAACCCCTCAGGTTGTATCATATACATCTCTTCAGTCAGCTCTCCATTCAGAAAAGCTATCTTTACATCCATTTGCCAGATCTCATAATCCAGATGGGCAGCTATTGCAAGCATTATCTGAATGGATTTTAGTATTGCCATAGAAAAAAACATCACGTCATAGTCAATAACATAACGTTGACGATACCTCTTGGTGACCAGACGGACTTTATAGGTCTCCACCTTTCCATCTGCGCCCCTCTTCCTTTTGAAGACCCATTTACACCCAATGGGTTTAACCCCTTCAGGTGGGTCAACCAATGTCCATACATCATTGACCTTCATGGACTCCATTTCGGATTTCATGACTTCAAGCCATTTCTCGAAATCAGATCTCTGCATTGCATCCATATAGGTGATCGGATCCTCATTATTCTCATCAAGTTCGATGGGATCACCGTCCCGGATCAAGAAACCATAGTATCTGTCCGGCTGATGCGGTACTCTACCGGATCACCTTAATGGTGCAGATACATTGGGCTCTGAATCTGATCTAATCATATCCGACTCAGGTTCAGCTATTGGTGTCGGTCCTTCTACCTGTTGAATTTCATCAAGTTCAACCTTAGAGGCAACGGCTCCTTCACCAAGGAAATTCTTTCTAAAAAGATTGCCTTAAGGCTGACAAACACCTTTTGTTCATCAGCATGGTAGAAAAAATATCCTTTTGTCTCTTTGGGGTACCCTATGAATGAGCATTTGTCAGACCTAGGTCCAAGTTTATCTGTGACTAATCATTTGACATAGGTCGGGCACCCCCAGACCCTAAAGTGTGAAAGTGCTAGCTTACATCCCGTCCATATCTCATATGAAGTCTTAATTACAGACTTACTTGGAACCCTATTTAATAGATAATAGGTTGATTTGAGTGCATATCTCCAGAAGGATATTGGCAAGCTAGCAAAACCCATCATGGATCGGACCATGTCTAACAGAGTCCGATTCCTCCTTTTAGACACACCATTATGCTGTGGTGTTCCTGGAGGAGTCTATTGGGAGAGAATCCCATTCTCTCCTAGATATGTGAGAAACTCACTAGAAAGGTATTCTCCTCCTCGATCAGATCGAAGAGTTTTAATACTCTTTCCAGTTTGTTCTTCTACTTCACTTTGGAATCGTTTGAACATTTCAAATGAATCCGACTTATGTTTCATCAGATAGACATATCCATATCGAGATAGGTCATCCATGAAAGTTATGAAGTAAAAATATCCACCTCCAGCACTGGTGCTCATGGGCCCGCATACATTAGTATGTACTAGGCCAAGAGCTCAGTAGCTCTCTCACCTTTTTCAGTAAAAGGTGACTTGGTCATTTTACCAAGAAGACAGGACTCACAGGTTGGAAATGATTCACAATCACTGACTTCGAGGGTTCCCTCTTGAATCAACCTGTTTATTCTGTTCTTGTTTATATGACCTAGCCTACAGTGCCATAAGTAGATATCTGACACACTATCTAATCTAGGGTGCTTGCCAGTAGAATAGACTCTTATTAAGCTTGATCTTTTTGGTCTGGCTCTGCACTGATGTCCCAACCTGAACATGCACCTTCTTCACTTTCTTCTTCTTGTTCTTCTTCCCTTTCTTAAAGGGTCGAGAACCAGAAGACGATCCTCCCACTAAGTTCACCTACTCCTTGAGGAGTTGGTGATCCTTCTCAAAGTTCTGAAGCAACCCTAGTAATCCGTGGCAGTTTACTTCAGGCTTTGTCATTCTATAATGAGTGAAGAATGGGAGATAAGACTTGGGCAGCGAGTTCAGTATTGCATCTTTCCCAAGCTGCTCATGCAAGAAAAAGCTGAGCTTGCTCAATCGTTCCATCAGCTCGATCATGTATAATACATGATCAGTGATAGATGCACCATCTCACATTTTGGCGTTGAAGATGGCACAACGAGTCTTGTGCCTCTCCACGTCATCGGATGTGCCAAAGGCATCCTCCAACACTTGAAGCATGTCTTTTGGCTGAGCTATCTCAAATCTGTGACTGAACTCGTCGCTCATGGCAGCCAGCATGATACAGCGCACCGTGGTCCGATCATTGAGCCACTTTTGGTAAGTGTCTCTGACTGTTCCACGTGCATTGACAGCTGGCTCCTCAGGTGCAGGATCCATTATCACATATAGGATCCGTTCATGCTCCAGGACTATCTTCAACTTTCGGTACCAGCTATCGAAGTTGGGTCCCACCAACTTATCATTGTCCAACAATGATCGGAGCGATAGGGAAGTGGCCATATTTGCACAAAGGAGAATCATAACCTAATTAGTAATTGATTCATTAAACCTAAAGATTTGGACTTTAATCAAAAGGTTCTCTCACTATTTTATTCGAATTGGTAGCCTCTACCTCCAATTCGAGGAATTACCCTAATTCCTTAGTGGGTACTAGAATCCAGTTAGACTGCACACAAGCCCAACTTTGGTTGGCCAACCCATGTACATCTAAGAGTAGGTTCATAACCAATTGTTTTCCTAAATAATTTTTAGTAATTTTAATTTTACTCCAGAAACCTAATCAGTAGGCTTTGGCCTCCACTGTAAGGATCCGGTTAGGTCCAACCATTAACATGATCATACTTGGTGTATCTAACCAATGAATGATTAAGCCCAACTTTGGTTGGCTCACCTAACCACCATTAGAGAGATACTTTCAAGTCGTCATATGATGAGTGATAATTCTATTAGTCAACAAGCACCAGGCCTTTGGGTCTGTAATGATTATTGAGTTAATAGACTCATTATCAAACACCTTAATGGAGGCTATGACTCAGTTATCTCCATAACTTTATCATTTTAAGGATCTAATAATTTTAGAGGATTTAAATAATATAGAGGATGAGGTCAGATGAACCAGCTTATCATGATCCTCCCACTGGCTTCACCAAGTCAGCTTAAGGGAGACCATTAAAAGGGCTGGTCTAGGAGCACCTAAATTAGTCACACTGATTTACCTAGCTGACATGGGTCAGCTCGAATAGTCAAGTGATCCGATCAAAACATAATTTCACCAAGAGGCCAGGTAAGTTTGATCAGAGAGAGGGTCTGCCAAAGCTTGCCTTAGACACCATCAGAAATGGCCAGGTAAGCAGGCTCCCAATTAAAAACCACTAGTCTAGTTTACCTTAGACACCAACTAGTTTAATTAGTTTCGATTAGATCAACCTAACAGTTCGTGCTAGACCGCTTAGTCAAAAATCAAGTCCATTTGGTTCTCGTTAAAGATATGGACTTGACCAACTACAACTATTGTAATTGATTTAGAGAATCCTTGACCTAATCTAAGACAATAATTGATTAGATTTAGTCAATTCTCTAATTAAGTCCATCTTCAATCTAACCATAGGTCTAACCCAATTAATGGACCTAATTTCCACTAACCCATTAACCCAATGTGTTATGGTTTGTGTCTTAGGTTCTTCAATTCACAATCCTAGAACCTAATCAAACAACTTCTTAATTTTTAATTAAGTTTTGGGCTGAGGGTTGGATTCGGCTTTTCAAAAAAATAATTTTTATATTTGTAAAATAATTTTACAATATGATTCTAGCAACCATATTGCATGTTTGATTCATAATCAAGATACAAGTGAAATAAACATGAAACTACTTTAGATCTAATCTAAACAGGTTCATGTAATTGAAATAATTTTAACTTTAAATAATTTCTTTGCACAAAAATTATTAACAAAGAGATTTTATTTTAGATTTAAATACCTTTTAAATCTAATAAATCATAAATTTAATCTAGATCATATCTAACAAATTTATGATTAAAGATAGATCTACACAAACTAGGACAACCTTTGCACTGTAAGGGGTAAACCTTAAGCAGGACAACCTTGCAGTTCGTGATTGATCTAAAATTTTAATTTCAGATTTAATAATCAGATTATAAATTAGATCTAATCTAAGAAATAATCTAAGCATGTATAAATAATCATGTAATAAAGAACCTTGCTCTGATACCAATTGTAGGAACCAGATCTAGGGTTTCAGGGTTAGATCTTGAAAACTTTTTCAAGATCATACAGCGAAAGACTAAAATAAATCAAAATTATTTTTTAAAATCAAAGAATACCTAGATCTAATATCCTATTACATGATTATTACATAGTATTAAATCAAAAATTAAAATATATAAATATAGCATGAACTATATGTTGATCATATCAACATGTTTCTATACTACATCTAATGTATGTATTAAACAATAGATCAGATCTATTACCTTAAAGTTAGACGTTCTAACCTCGCTGATCCGGGCTTGAGGATGATTTGCAAGCCACACATACGTTCGGCCTCTAGGAGTCATCCACACGAGCCCACGAATCTCGATCAGAAGTCCTGCTTCAGGAAATCAGCACAGTATGCTAGTACTGCACTGATCCTTCTTTGATGGTTGATCAGGTGCCTCCTTGTTGCTCCTAGATTGATTTTGATGATTACAAAGCAGATTGAAGGGGCACCAATATTTTTTATTTGAAAAAGTCTTTGTGCTCTTCAGGGGCAAAATCATAATTTTACCAAAACCCTGATTTAATAGTATCATTTGGTAGAACAAAGATTTGTGATCTATTGGTGAAAATTTCATTATTTTTGGACTTGTATTTTTGAAGTTATGCATGTTTGAATTCCATGAGTCGACTCATGAGTCAGCTCATGGCACAATGAGCAGCTTGGCACGCTGAAATTTCTGTTGGCACGCTGGATTTTTGGCTTGGCACGACCTGTGAGTCGACTCATGAGTCGACCCACAAGGCATGAGTCGACTCATGAGTCGACTTCTGCAAGTTTGGGCCAAAAATTCCAGAAACCCAATTTCTGGTTGTTGCAATAGAGGTCGACTCATGAGTCGACCCCTGAGGCATGAGTCGACTCATGAGTCGACCCTTGCGACGGGATTTGTCCGCAATGGCTAGTTTTTAACCTGTTTTAGGTGCTTTTAATGCTCATTTAATATGCTCTAACGGCTCTTTTTCTGCCTAGAATATTTTCCTCTATTTCTTAAAGCTATAAAATATTTCAAAAGGTGAAAAACAAGCAAGAGATTGACAAGAGATAAGCAAGACATTAAGAAGAGAAAGAAAGAGATTTGAAGAGCATTCAAGAGAGCATTCAAGAGCATTCAAAAGAGAGGGTTTCTCAAGCCAACTTTTCAGTCCTAATCAAGAGCTCATTTAAAGCCTTCAAGAAGCCTTCAATCAAAGCTCACCAACTCCTCAAGCGTTCATTCAATTCTTCATCCACTTTGAGAAAATCCAAAAGGGGCTTCTTCACTTGAGTAAAGTGTATTTAAAGTTATATTCACTCATTAAAGGAGCTATTCTTGTACTTATTTGTGCTCTAAATTGTTTTACTCTTTTTGAGTAATTATTTTTATTTTGGAGGGGTTCCAAAATAAGGGAAGGTTGATCCGAACCTGAAATCGAAGTGTATTGGGTTGGCTTGTACCCGAGAAATAAGTGGGCTAGCTTGGGATAGCTAGTGTCGGAGTTTCCGACGTTTGTATTCGGGTTGAATACAAGTATAGTGGATTGGAATTCCCAAGTAGGAGCTTGGGGAGTGGATGTAGGTGCAAGGTTGGCACCGAACCACTATAAATCTTTGTGTTTGTGGTGTGCATTATTGCTTCTCTTTAACTCTTCATTATTTCCTTGCATTCTTGCTTTAGGTAATTAATCTTGAACTAAAGTCTTTCTCCTCATTCATTTAGCTTTTGACAAACACTTTTCATAAGTTATTAGTTAAGCTTAAAAATTTTTAAAACCCAATTCACCCTCCCTCTTGGGTTGCATAGCTGGGCAACAAGTGGTATCAGAGCCCGGTGCTCTAGCCCTTCTTTGATCTAAATAATCAAAGAGCCAAAGATCTATGGCAACCCATGTCGGTACTTCTCTAGCCGAGGGGAAATCCACCAACCGACCTCCACTTTTCAATGAGTCAATTACACCTATTGGAAAGCTCGGATGAAGATATTCATACAAGCACTCGACTATGATATGTGGAGTATCATAGTGAACGGTCCTCACACACCCACTAAAATTATAGATGGTGAGGAGTCAACCAAACCCGAGAAAGAATGGGATGAGGTTGATAAGAAATTGGCACAATTAAATGCTAAAGCAATGAATGTACTTTATTATGCTCTTGATGCTAATGAATTTAATCACATTTTTACTTGTTCATCTGCTAAAGAAATATGGGATAGATTAGAAGTAACCCATGAGGGAACAAATCAAGTAAAAGAATCTAAAATAAACATGCTTGTGCATAAATATGAATTGTTTAAAATGGAGCATGATGAGTCCATAACTGTAATGTTTACTCGCTTTATGATATAATTAATGGTTTAAAGAGTCTTGGCAAGTCCTATACTAACAGTGAGCTTGTAAGAAAGATTCTCAGGTCATTGCCAAGATCTTGGGAAGCCAAGGTGACTGCTATCCAAGAAGCGAAGGACTTGAACACTCTACCTCTAGAAGAGCTTCTTGGATCTTTGATGACTCATGAGCTAAGCATGAAGCAACATCAAGAGGATGAAGTCAAAAAGAAAAGAATCATTGTCCTCAAATCCACAGCTTCTCCTGATGAAGAAACTGATGACACAGAAGATGAAGAACAGGATGAAGAGATGGCACTCATCACCCGAAGATTCAAGAAATTTCTAAGAAAAAGAAAACAGGGGATGAGAAAGAGGCCATTCACAAAAGGGGAACAAAGCAAAGAGAAAGAGAAAGATCAACCCCTTATCTGCTATGAGTGCAAGAAGCTGGGACATTTCAAATCCGAATGTCCACAACTGAAGAAAGGTCTCAAAAAGTTCAAGAAGAAGGCAATGATGGCCACATGGAGTGTGAGTGATGACTCAAGCTCTGATAAGAAAACCTCAACCGAACAAGCCAACCTATGCCTTATGGCACACGAAAATGAGGTAATTTTTGAAATCCCTAGTGAATTTATATTTGAAGAATTGCATGAAGCATTCTATGATTTAATTGATGAATTAAAGAAACTAGGGATGAAAAACAAAGAACTGAAATTGAAAAATCAGTCCTTAGTGAAACAAGCTGAAAGCCTTTCAATTGAAAAATCCACCTTGCTTCAAGAAAATCAAAGCTTAAAGAATGAAATTAACAAGCTGAAACCTATAGTAGATAAGTTCACCTTAAGTTCAAACAAACTAAATATGATTCTTGATAATCAAAAAGCCGTATATGATAAGGCTGGACTTGGCTATAACCCCTTGAAGAAACAAAAATTTCTGAAAAATATTTATGTAAACTATTCAAGTAACAAGTCTACCAATATTACTTGTTTCAAATGTGGTAGAGTAGGACATAAATCATACACTTGCCTCTTTAACAAATCTGCAAACACAACTATAAAGAAAATATGGGTTCCAAAAGGAACCATTTTGACTAACCAAAAAGGACCCAAGAAAGCTTGGGTACCTAAAACAAAAACTTGACTTTTGCTTGCAGGTGTGTCTAGCATCCCAAGGAGGAAACAGGAAATGGTATCTTGACAGTGGATGCTCGAGACACATGACTGGTGATGAATCACAATTCATCATGCTTGATGCTAAGGATGGAGGGATGGTCACCTTTGGAGATAATGGCAAAGGAAAGATCATCGAGATAGGTAAATTGGTATCACTCCCTCCAAATACATTGAAAATATTTTGTTAGTTAAAGGTTTAAAGCATAACTTACTTAGCATTAGTCAATTTTGTGATAAAGGGTATAAAGTTGTTTTTGAATCATCGTTTGCATTGTGACTAGTCCTATTAACGATGGCATTAAATTTATAGGACATAGACATGGCAATGTTTATATGGTAGATTTAAATGATTTAGCCAAAATAGACATGCAATGCCTAGTATCCTTGAATGCTAAAGTTAATGAGACTAGTTGGCTTTGGCATCGTAGACTTGCACACATTAGCATGCATTCTCTTTCAAAATTAATTAAGAAAGAATTAGTTCTTGGCTTGCCTAAACTGAATTTTGAAAAAGATAGAATTTGTGATGCATGCCAACTAGGTAAACAAACTAGACTTTCATTTAAATCCAAAAATATTGTTTCAACTTCTAGACCTTTAGAGCTTTTGCATATGGTCTTATTTGGACCAACTAGAACCACTAGTCTAGGAGGAAAACGATATGGTTTTGTAATTATAGATGATTACTCTCGTTTTACTTGGGTTTTCTTTTTGGCACACAAAGATGAAACTTTTCATATTTTCACTAAATTTTATCAAAAAGTCACTAATGAAAAAGGATTTTCAATTCAAAATATTAGAAGTGATCATGGAACTGAATTTGAAAATCAAGACTATAAAAATTTTTGTGATGAAAATAGAATTGGCCATAACTTCTCTGCTCCTAGGACACCCCAACAAAATGGGGTAGTTGAAAGGAAAAACAGAACCTTAGAAGAAATGGTCCGTACCATACTTTGTGAAAGCAACCTTCAAGATATTTTTGGGCGGAAGCAATTAACACAGCATGTTACATTTTAAATCGTGCTTTGATTAGACAAATTTTAAAGAAAACCCCCTATGAACTTTGGAAAGGAAGAAAACCAAATATTGCATATTTTTATATTTTTGGTTGTCGATATTTTGTATTAAATAATGGTAAAGAAAGACTTGATAAATTTGATGCAAAATCAGATGAAGCAATCTTTCTGGGTTACTCCCCACTAGTAAAGCTTTTAGAGTTTTTAATAAAAGAACTTTAGTAGTTGAGGAGTCCATACATGTTGTTTTTGATGAATCTAACGATCTTCCTTCAAGGAAGAATGAGGGTGTTGATGATGCAGATCCACTAATAGAAGGTATGAAGGAGATCACTCTGAAAGATTCAACAACTCCAGAGGACGAGGATCAAGAAGACAAACAAGATGAGAGAGGTGAAGAAATTCAAGAACAACCTCAAGGTACAAATGACCTACCCAAGAAATGGAGGTATGTTCACAACCACCCTAAGGAGTTAATTATTGGTGATCCTATGCATGGGGTGAAAACTCGTTCTTCACTTAGAGATATATTTAATCATTGTGCTTTTGTATCTCAACTTGAACCAAAAACTATTGAAGAAGCTGAAAATGATCATAATTGGATTAATGCAATGCAAGAGGAACTTAATCAATTTGAAAGAAATAATGTTTGGACCTTAGTATCAAAACCTAAAAATTATTCAATAATTGGCACAAAATGGGTCTTTAGAAACAAATTAGATGAGCATGGTAATGTAATTAGAAATAAAGCAAGACTGGTTGTTAAAGGATATAATCAAGAAGAAGGAATTGATTTTGATGAAACCTTTGCATCTGTTGCTAGATTAGAAGCCATTAGACTTCTACTTGCGTATGCTTGCTTTATGAAATTCAAATTATTTCAAATGGATGTCAAAAGTGCATTTTTAAATGGATATATTGCTGAAGAAGTCTATGTAGAACAACCCCCGGGATTTGAAAATCATGCTTTTCCTGATCATGTTTTTAAATTAAATAAAGCTTTATATGGATTAAAACAAGCACCTAGGGCTTGGTATGATAGACTAAGCAAATTCTTACTAAACAATGGTTTTTCAAGAGGTAATGTAGATACAACCATCTTTATTAAAAGAAATCAAAATGATATGTTAGTAATACAAATTTATGTTGATGATATAATTTTTGGGTCTACTAATGAATCTCTTTGTCAAGACTTTGCTAAGCTCATGCAGGGGGAGTTCGAGATGAGCATGATGGGAGAACTTACCTTCTTCCTCGGACTCCAAATCAAACAAACAAAAGAGAGAATCTCCATCACCCAAAGCAAGTACACCAAGGAACTACTCAAAAGATTTGGAATGGAGAACTCCAAACCTATTGGCACACCCATGAGCCCCTCATGTAAGCTTGACAAGGATGATGAAGGTAAATGTGTAGACTTAAAATACTATAGAGGTATGATTGGATCATTATTATATTTAACTGCAAGTAGGCCTGATATCATGTTTAGTGTTTGTTTATGTGCTAGATATCAATCTAATTCTAAAGAATCTCATTTGAATGCTATTAAAAGAATCCTTAGATACTTGAATGGTACTCAAACTCTAGGGTTATGGTACTCTAAGGACTCACAAATTGATTTATTAGGATATTCAGATCAGATTTTGCTGGATGTAGGTTAGATAGAAAAAACACAAGTGGAACTTGCCAATTTCTTAGAGTTAACCTAATCTCATGGTTTAGCAAGAAACAAAATTCGGTAGCACTGTCTACGGCTGAGGCCGAATACATTGCAGCCGGAAGTTGTTGTGCTCAAATCTTGTGGATTAAGCAACAACTCGAAGACTTTGGAATCAAACTTAATGAAACACCAATAAGATGTGACAACACAAGTGCCATAAATCTATCTAAAAATCCTATTCAACACTCAAGATCCAAACATATTGAAATAAAACATCACTTTATAAGAGAACATGTTCAAAATAAAAATATAATTCTTGAATATGTTTGCACTAAAAATCAATTAGCTGATATCTTTACGAAGGCCCTTAGTGAGGACAGATTCTGTGAAATTAGGAGAAATCTAGGAATTCTTGATCCATATGCCTAAATATTTCTCAATTTTCAAAGAATTGATGTCAAAAATTCTTAGAGCTCAATTTCCAACATCTATCTTGGTCCCAAAAGCTCAAGTTTATCATTCTCAAAATTTGTCTTTGAGCAAAATTCTTTCTCCCAAAATTTCAAATTTTTTAGAATTTATTCATATTTTTTCTGCATTTCTAAGCTTCATGAGTCGACCCCCTTGAGTCGACCCCATGGCAAACTTGTAATTTTTTCCAACTTCCCATGGGCTCCTTCTTTTTATTTGGGATCCTGTTCGTGAGCCGACTCATCCTTTCGTCTTCCTCCTTCCAAAAACCGACTTCCCCATTTCCATTCTCTCCAAAACCAAGGATCTAGCTCAAGGTTCTTCTCCCTTCTCCTCTCCACCATAAATCGCCACCTGGGAAAAGGGATTTTCGTGCTTTCTCCCTTTGTTTGAAACGGTTGGAGCGTGCCCTAGCACTCCTCCGTTCTTCTCTAATCCGCCTCTTATCTCCACCAAAATCCCTCTCCATTCTTTTATAATCCTTCTTCCACTCATCCACTTGATCCTCCAAGTCTCTCTGCCTGCTACTGTGGTGAATATGGCTCTGAAGATGAAGCTTCCACAAAGAAGAAAGTCGGTCCGTGAGCTAGAAGAAAATGTTCGAAGGAAAAGGCAAGCTGCTCAGTCCTCCACTGCTCCTACTCCGGCTTCTGTGTCAGCTCAAGGTCCTTCTCAATCATCCCTTAGCCCCAGTAAGAATCCTCTATCTGATAGGAAAGTTGAAACCAGAAAGAATGTAGATTTTCGGTTCTTTGAAAAAGAGGGTTTTACTTTTGGAACTAAAATTAAAAACCAAGGATGGGGTTTCTACTGCTCCCTTAAGGAAGTCACTTATGTAGACCTAGTCAGAGAATTTTATCAGAATTTGCATTATGGGAATGGGTCAGTGACTTCAACAGTCAAGGGTGTTGATATTTGTTTGGATCCTAGTATATTGGGAGAAATACTACATTTGCCAAGTGAGGGTTACTCTTATATGGAACTCCCAGTAAAGGAAGAGGGGATCAGTGTTATTCTAGGGGGAGCCTACTCAGGGAGTTTAAATAAATTGGAAGCAAAGATTTTATCTATTGAGATGAGGATCCTACATCAGTTGGTGACGAAGCTCTTCTTCCCTAGGAGTGGTAGGCATGATCTACTTTCCAGCAGAGATATTTGTATTATGTTTCATGTTATCACTCAAACCCCCCTGAACCTCCCTGCACTAATGATAGAGGCCATGAGAGAGACTTTGAACAGATCCAAGGCACACTTGCCTTTTGGTATGGCCCTTACTCGAGTTTTTAGGAGGTTTGGAGTTAGCTGTGAGGGGGAGGCATCTACTAAGCTCTCTCATGTAGACACCTTCAACCAACACACCCTGCACCGTATGGGATTTACAAAAACTGATGGTGGTTGGATCAAGGGTTCTGAGGAGAGAGCTAAGGACAGAGTTGAAGACAGAGCTGAAGAAGAAGGTCCATGATCTCCTATCCATGACTTCAGGGCAGCTTCACCAGATATTCAGTTCATTCCAGATCCAGAGGCTGGCCCTTCAGAGTTCACCAGGAGGCCCACACCAGTGCATCAGCCAGAGACCAGCGCACCTACATCAGAGTTCAGATTGGCTGATGATCAGATCGAGCAGATTTCACAGCGTGTGGCTTCTTTGCTATCTAGACAGTGGAGCAGTACTACATTTGCACCAGGGCCACTTCATCTGATCAGACCATGACTCCCCATATCTCCACTGTGTTTCAGATGATATCAGATCAGTCTATCTGGATTCAGCAGCTTGAGGACACCATTTGGAGACTGACTGGCAGAGTTCTTGACTTGCAGGGGCAAGTCCTAGCTTTGGCCCATCCTCAGCCACAAAGTCCACTATTGAGGTCACAGACCTTACTGTAGAGGCTGGTAGGCTCAGAGGTGCACTGGAGGGTGGATATGAGTTACTGAGGAGAGAGATCCGAGGATCGAGTGAGCATGCATCCACTCAGTTTACTGCTCTACTTCAGTCTGTTTTCAGAGCACTGAACGTACTTGATTCCATCAGACTCACTCTTTCTGTCCAGTCCTTGGCCTCGTAGCGTTCTCAGCCTCCTAGTTCATCTCGCTCTCCTGCTCGTGCCAGAGGCAGACGGGGTAGAGGACGCACTTCTGGTCGAGATCCATCATCTCCTCACCCTATATCTGATGACTCCGATCCTTCTAGTCATGATCTTTACTAGATCCTAGGTGTTAGTGTCTTGTTCTTTCTAGGATCTGTATTTTGGGACCATGTATTGACATTAGCTAGTTGACTTTTATATTATGAAATATGTATTGAAACAATTATGGTTTTAATTATCTTTTACTTATATATCTACTCTTTGTAATGATCATCTTTTGGTTATATATATTCCCTTGTTGAAACTGCTTCTCTTTGTTGATGATTGCTGTTAATGATTGCTGTATTAAGGGGAGAAAACATTAATGATTAGCACTAAAAGTATTAAAGAGAAAACATATTCAGAAAAAGAGAGGGAGTTAACCATGTTTGATGATGTCAAAAAGGGGGAGAAATTAAAGAAAAAGAAATCCATCAAAAGTAAAACCATAAATTATGAGAAATTAAAGAAAAAGCAACCCATCAAAAGCAAAACTATAAATTATGAGAAATTAATGAATGAATTGGAGAATTTAAAGAACAATATCAAAAGTAAAATGCTAAGTACAATGCAAATGAGCAACCTTTTTAAATTACTTCTTTACATATGCTCTGATTTGCTTTAAAAATTTAAATATGCTCTGATATGCTTTAAAATTCCAACTTGCTCTGATACATCTTAAGAAATTTAACTTGCTCTGATACATCTTAAAATTCTTAACTTGCTCTAATACATTGTAAAATTCTTACTTGCTCTGATAAATCTTAAGTTTAAAATGCTCTGATACACTTTTTAGATTAACTCTTAGACATGCATTGGCACACCTAATTATTTTTTGCTCTGATACTAAAACTAAAATCAAATGAGAATGAGCAAATTTTCAAAATACAGCTTGCTCTGATAACAAAAATGAATTTTCTGCTCTAACACCAAAATCACATAATCCAATGAGCAAATTTTCAAATCTTTAAGCAAATGGGCAAACTATTTATGCATATGACCATTTGTATCACATGCCAAAAGAATAAATACTCTTTTCAAGCATATGCACTTATAATGCATCCTTTTGAAATTCATGATTCACATAAATGCTTTTGTTCAAGTATTTTGTCATCATCAAAAAGGAGGAGATTGTTGCTCCAAGATTGATTTTGATGATTACAAAGCAGATTGAAGGGGCACCAATATTTTTTATTTGAAAAAGTCTTTGTGCTCTTCAGGGGCAAAATCATAATTTTATCAAAACCCTGATTTAATAGTATCATTTGGTAGAACAAAAGATTTGTGATCTATTGGTGAAAATTTCATTATTTTTGGACTTGTATTTTTGAAGTTATGCATGTTTGAATTCCATGAGTCGACTCATGAGTCAGCTCATGGCACAATGAGCAGCTTGGCACGCTGAAATTTCTGTTGGCACATTGGATTTTTGGCTTGGCATGACCTGTGAGTCAACTCATGAGTCGACCCACAAGGCATGAGTCGACTCATGAGTCGACTTCTGCAAGTTTGGGCCAAAAATTCTAGAAACCCAATTTCTGGTTGTTGCAACAGAGGTCGACTCATGAGTCGACCCCTGAGGCATGAGTCGACTCATGAGTCGACCCCTACGACGGGATTTGTCCGCAATGGCTAGTTTTTAACCCATTTTAGGTGCTTTTAATGCTCATTTAATGTGCTCTAACGGTCTTTTTCTACCTAGAATGTTTTCCTCTATTTCTTAAAGCTATAAAAGGTTTCAAAAGGTGGAAAACAAGCAAGAGATTGACAAGAGATAAGCAAGACATTAAGAAGAGAAAGAAAGAGATTTGAAGAGCATTCAAGAGAGCATTCAAGAGCATTCAAAAGAGAGGTTTCTCAAGCCAACTTTTCAGTCCTAATCAAGAGCTCATTTAAAGCCTTCAAGAAGCCTTCAATCAAAGCTCACCAACTCCTCAAGCGTTCATTCAATTCTTCATCCACTTTGAGAAATCCAAAAGGGGCTTCTTCACTTGAGTAAAGTGTATTTAAAGTTATATTCGCTCATTAAAGGGGCTATTCTTGTACTTATTTGTGCTTTAAATTATTTTACTCTTTTTGAGTAATTGTTTTTGTTTTGGAGGGGTTCCAAAATAAGGAAAGGTTGATCCGAACCTGAAATCGGAGTGTATTGGGTTGGCTTATACCCGAAAAACAAGTGGGCTAGCTTGGGATAGCTAGTGTCGGAGTTTCCGACATTTGTATTCGGGTTGAATACAAGTATAGTGGATTGGAATTCCCAAGTAGGAGCTTGGGGAGTGGATGTAGGTGCAAGGTTGGCACCGAACCACTATAAATCCTTGTGTTTGTGGTGTGCATTATTGCTTTTCTTTAACTCTTCATTATTTCCTTGCATTCTTGCTTTAGGTAATTAATCTTGAACTAAAGTCTTTCTCCTCATTCATTTAGCTTTTGACAAACACTTTTCATAAGTTATTAGTTAAGCTTAAAAATTTTTAAAACCCAATTCACCCCCCCTCTTGGGTTGCATAGCTGGGCAACAGATTTAATTTTTGGCTCCAACATATAGAAAAATCAAACCCTATGGCACACAAGCAACACTTGCTAAAAATCTCACCACCCTTCTTGGAACTTTTGCCACTCAATTTTTCTTTACCTTTTTTTCAAATTTTTTTTTATGATATCCACATTCCTCCTCTCTAGTTTCAGCTTAAAATCAAATTAGGTAGCCATGTGAGATGTCCCAAATATATAAGGGACCAAAGGATGTCACATGAGATGAAGGGGCACCAACCTTTGGCGCTCCAACTTCTTACATGGTGAATAAATTCATCGTGTGAAATTTTTGGTGTATCAGATGCTTGCAGTAGAAGAACTCTTCCTCTTCTACATGTCATAAATATTTCACATTAAATTGGTGTTAAATCATAGGTTATCTATTTGAGAAATAAAAGTAATGCGTATTAGTTAAGAGCCTTCTTTAAGAAGGACTCTCCATTTCACATGCCAAATTGAGGTGGGCGGCATTTATTTTTTGCCATGGATTTTGGTGGGCGTAAAGGAGTCCTTCTCCACTTGAAACTATTTCAAGTTGGATAAGGATCCAATCTAAATTGACCCAATCATATTAGGTCAAAGGCAACTGGTCCAGGGTAGCTCAAACACTTTGATCTAAACCAATTTAAGAACTTGGGTTAATACAATGTGTAAGCATATTTAATTAACCCATAAAATTTATATTAAATTTTAATTAGATTAGGTCAAGATCAAATTTCAAAGTGTATGATCCATTGGGTTCCAAATCTAGCCACAGTGGATCAAGACTTTTGACGTAACCCTAATCTGATGAGATTAGGTCATCCGAAGAGTTCCAATCAACTTGGACTCTTTCAATTTGATTCTAAAATTAAACTCTTTTAATTCAGATAGATTCATAAGTCAAGATTGATATCCAGCAACGTGTCATGACTACTCGAAAGATTTAAAATTTTGATAAAAAATTACCATAATACCCTTCAATGGCAAGTTACCATGTAATTCAATCCTTCAATCAAACAACATTCCAGATGAGCTGTGGGTATGAAAATATATCAAACTCAATCACTTATCTTTATATATCTCGATTTAAAAATGATGATTTAGTTGATGATATATTAAAAATCTTTTTCTTATTATCATCCTGCTTTGGCCAAAGACTTTCCAATCATTTTTCTATGAGATCACATTGGATGTTCGCTCTCCTTATTAGGAGTGACTGATCCCTTATTGATCACTCACAATCTTTATGCACTCTTCTCCATATCTAAAATACCCCATACAAGGATCAAAGAACCAAGTTAGAAAGTGGATGAAAATATAGATCCAAGTACACAAGGTACCATGGTGATTTCAGATCAAAAGATCACTTACACAACTTCCACTAAAGAAACATTAGTTGATATGTAAATAAAACTCTATTTGTTATTCTCTCATAAGTCAATTCAATAAACTCATTCTCTAATGAGTACCCATATCTTTGTATTAGTATCACTACATAAGTGGTTGTGAGATCAATCACCCTCATTTCTGAGCATACATAGGACATACCAGTCTTACCAGTATCATTGATCCCCGACTCAATGTACCAATAACTAAGAATGTTTTAGGTCATGGCTATCAAAGATTTAGGTCTTATTGGCATGATCTCTTCATGGTCCTAAAACTATTGCCCAGACCTATGGGATTCATTATAATCTAAGAATAATAAGATGCAGTATATAATGAATCAAAAAATATTTTATTTTATTAATAATATAAATGTCAATTACATGACTCTGAAAGATAAATTACAATAAATATCCTATCGCATCCCATATGCGATTGACTTGTAGGATATTATTCTTTCAGTTCAAAGTTTGATAAATACTGATGTATTGGATCTACGAATATGTTTGCCATAAATTTGGATTATTTGAAATATTCAAATAATTCTTTAAGAAGATAGAAAAATAAACTGGGAAGTGTATTGAAACTTTTCGATCAGACCAAGGAAGAGAATTTTTTTTTGATGAATTTTTTGACATATCTAGAAGAGAATAAGATTCTCTTTTATTGAAATCGACTTTGTTAGACATACATCAATCCATGATGGTGTTTATAAATCTACCAGTCTTGTTTTAAGATTATGCTCTTAAAACTACTTTGTTAGATGTATGTCCTAGAAGTCAATATAGCTGACACATTATAATAAAGTTAGGATATAATTTTATACTTTAAACATTGATTTGATTAATAAAAGAACAATTTATTTTTTATTTAAGTGTGATGTATCCTTGAATCATTCATGAAATTAATTTTTCGATACATATTCTCAAAGTATTGAGAATTAGAGACATGTATTTAATTCCTAAATACTCTCGATTATAGAATCATCATGAAGATGGTGATCGATCTGGATAGACCGGCACATAGATTACTTTCTTCAGAATAGATGAGTCTCTAGTCTATAGTGTAGAAACACTGAGCGATGAGTGTGGATAGTTGTTGGACAACAACTAGTACTGAGCATGACCATACAAGAGATCACTTAGATTTCTACTCGATCGTCAGTGATTGTCTCGATGCCGTAATTATGTGAATGGTCTTTTTGTTGAGTTCCAACCATATAGTAAAAAGTAATTTTTAAAATTTTATAAACAAACAAATCAATATTTTTATCAAATAAAACTATGAAGCCGGAGTCCAAACCTTAGAATCACCTTGCCGATATCAATAAAATAAAAACAAGCATGCAAAAGAATAGAATTTTTTTTTTCACCAAAAAGGATGAAGTGGCACATTAGTGTTCTCCATAAAACTCTAAAGTAGAAGTCCTCCAATGGTGATCCACACAAAAATTAGTCAAGGTCCTTCCTAACCAGTGCGCTACTACAGCCTTATCTTCTAAAAAACACTGCTGGCTTCAAACTCGTGGTACGATCATGCCAAAGTCTAGTTGCTTCCGAACTTACCACCAAAATGATACCAAGAAGACACTCTTCAGATGTCTTACAACCTAATATTTGATTTTTGACTCCAACATATGAAAAAACCAAACCCTATAGCACACAAGCAACACTTGCTAAAAATTTCACCACCCTTCTTACAACTTTTGCCACTCAATTTTTCCTTGCTTTTTTCTTAAATTTTTTCCAATTTTTTTTTTATGATTTCCACATTCCTAATCTCTAGTTTTAATTCAAAATCATAGTAGCAAACCATGTGGGACATCCCATATAAATAAGGGACCAAGGGACGTGTCATGGGATGAAGAGGCACCAACCTTTGGCGCTCCATCTTCTCATGCGGTGAATAAATTCATCATGTAGAATTATGGTGCATGAGAGACTTCTCATAGAAGGACTCTCCTTCTTCTACATGCCATAAAAATCCCATTTAAATTTGGTGACAAATCAAAGGACTTTTGGTTTATCATTTAAGGTAATGTGTATAGTTAAGAGCCTTCATGAAGAATGACTCTCCAACTTCACATGCTGAAAAAAGGTGGGGTGGCATTTATTTTTGGCATGACTTTTAGTGGGCACAGAGAAGTTCTTCTCCACTTGAAATTATTTTAAGTTGGATAAGGATCCAATCTAAATTGATGCAATCCCATTAGGTCAAAGACAACTGGTCTAGGTTAGCTCGAACACTTTGATCTAAACCAATTTAGGAACTTGGGTTAATACAATGTGTTAGCATATCAAATTAACCCATAAAATTTATATTAAATTTTAATTAAATTAGACCAATATCAAATCTTAAAGTGAGTAACCCATTGGGTTCTAAATCTAGCCAGCAATAGACTAAGACTTTCGATGTAACCCTAATCCGATGAGATTAGGTCACCCGAAGAGTCCCAATCAACATAGACTCTTCCAAATTGATTTCAGAATTAAACTTTTTTAATTCTGATGAATTCACAAGTTAAGAATGATGTCTAACAATATATCATAACTATCTAAAAGATTTAAATTTTTGATAAAAAATTACTAAAATATCCTTCAGTGGCAAGTTACCGTGTAATTCAATCCTTCAGTCAAACAACATCCTAGATGAGCTGTGGGTATGAAAATATGTCAAACTCAATCACTTATCTATATGTATCTCGATTAGAAGATGATGATTTAGTTGATGATACATTAAAATTTTTTTCTAATTATCATCCTGCTTTGGCCAAAGACTTTCGAATCATCGACCTATGCGATCACATAGGATGTTTGTTCTCCTTATTAGGAGTGACTGATCCCTTATTGATTACTCACATCCTCCATGCACACTTCATCACATCCAAAACATACGATACAAGGATCAAAGTACTAAGTTAGGAAGTGAATCAAAATACAGATCCATGTACACAAGGTACTATGGTGATCTCAGGTCAAAGGATCACTTACACAACTCTTACTAGAGAATGATCAGTTGACATGTAAATAAGACTCCACCTGATTTTCTCTCGTAGGTCAATTCAGTGAACTCATTCTTTAATGAGCACCCATATCCTTGTATTAGTGTCACTACACAAGTAGTTATGAGATCAACCATCCTCATTTTTAAGTATACATAGGACATACTAGTCTTACCGGTATCATTGATCTCCAACTCAATGTACTAATGACTAAGAATATTTTGGACCATGGCTATTAAGGATTTAGATCTCACTGACGTGATCTCATCACGGTCCTAAAACTATTGCTCGAACCTATGGGGTTCATTATAATCTTAAAAATAATAAGATGCAGCATATAATGAATCAAAAATATTTATTTTATTTATATAAATATCAATTATATGAGTCTGAAAGATAAATTACAATAAACATCCTATCACATCCTATATGCGATTGACTTATAGGGTATTATTCATTCAATTTTCTACTTGCACTAAAGCCAATCGCCCCTATATTTGATGCTCATGCTATCAAGGTGGCAGTCAAACTACTACATAGATAAAACTTTAGTGAACAGGTCTGCCATATTGTTCTTGGTGTCAACTCGCTCCACGATCACATTGCATCTTTCGACTATCTTCCGAATGAGGTGAAACTATCTTAAGATGTACTTGGATTTATGATGAGACCTTGATTCTCTGGCTTGAGCAACTGTCTCAGTATTATCACAATAAAAGAGTACTGATTGTTCAATCTCTGAAACCACACCCAACTCTATGATGAATTTTTTCATCCAGACGGCATCCTTAGCAGCCTCACTAGCAGCAATATACTCAGCCTCAGAGATCGAGTCAGCAACAGTTTGCTGTTTGAAACTTTTCTAACTTGCTGCATCATCATATAGAGTGAACACATATCCAGATATAGATTTGCTATCATCTAGATCAGATTAAAAATTAGAATCTATATAACCTTCTAGTTTTAAATCAGAGCCACCATATATTAAAAAAATATCTCTAGTCCTTCTCAAGTACTTGAATATATTTTTCACAACTTTTCAATGATTCTCCCTGGAATCAACTTGAAATCTACTTACAATGCCCAAGGCATAAGCCAAATCAGGCCTGGTACATAACATGGCATACATAATCGATCCTACAGCCGAAGCATAAGGAATAGAACTCATTCTATTTCTCTCTTCAGGTGTCTTAGGAGATATCTTTTTAGAGAGTTGTATGCTATGACCTATGGACAAGTAACCTCTTTTACTTCCCTCTATGTTGAACTTCTTCAACATAAGGTCAATGTACCTAGACTGGGACAAGCCTAGCATCTTTTTTGATCTATCCCTATAGATCTTTATACTAAGTACATAAGATGCTTCACCCAAGTCTTTTATGAAAAACTTTTGTGATAGCCAAGTCTTGACCAATTGCAACATTGGGATACCATTTTCAATGAGCAGTATGTCATCCACATACAAAACCAAGAAGATAAGAGCACTCTCACTATTTTTTTTGTACACACAAAGTTCATCCATATTTTTGATGAAGCCAAACAATTTGACTGTCTCATCAAAATGGATGTTTTAACTCTTCGATGCTTGCTTTAATCCATAAATTTATCTATTCAGCTTGCATACCTGATTTGCTCTCTCATTTGAGAAAAATCTCTCTAGCTGAGTCATATAGATTTTTTTCTCAGAATTTTCATTGAGGAAGGCAGTTTGGACATCCATCTGCCAGATCTCATAGACATGATATGCTACAATAGCAAGCATTATCCGAATAGACTTGAGCATGGCTATCGGTGAAAAGATTTCTTCATAATCAACATCTTATTTTTATCTGAAATCTTTTGCCACTAGCCTGGCCTTATAGGTCCCTACCTGGTCATCTGCTCCAATCTTCTTTTTGAAGATCCATTTGCAGTCTATTGGGATCACACCCTCAGGCGTATTAACCAAAGTCTAAACTTGGTTGATATACATAGAGTCTATTTTAGATTTCATGGCATTAAGCCACTTGTCAAAGTCACTACTCATGATAGCTTTCGAATAGATCGTGAGATCATCATTCTCAATGATATGGGATGTATTATCATTTTTAATGACAAACCAACACCTGAGTGATACATTACGCACTTTACTTGACTTTCAGAGAGGAAGTGTGTGTAGTGGCTGTGCCTCAATAATGAGCACATCTGGTTGAGAACCATTTTGTGAATCTTGGATGGATTATAGATTTTAAACTTTCTCAAGTTCAATAGACCTCCCACTGCCTCTTTCTTGGATAAACTTTTTCTTTAAAAAAATGGCATGCCTACCAATCAACATCTTTTATTGAATAGGGCTATAGAAGTAGTATCCTATACTTTTCTTGGGATAACCAACAAACCAATATTTTTTTGATCTAGCATCCAGCTTATGTTCATTAATATTTTTCACATAAGCTGGACAATCCCAAATCTTAAGATGCTTAAGATTGGATCTTTTCTCTTTTCATATTTCACATAGAGTACTAGAAACAGATTTAGAAGGTATTTTATTTAAGATATACGTTGCATCCTCGAGGGCATATCTCTAAAAGGATATTGGAAGATCCATGAAACACATCATGGACTGCACTATATCTAATAAAGTATGATTCTTCTTTTCTGTAATTCTATTTAATTATGTAGTATAAGGAGGTGTTCGTTGAGAGAATATTTTATTTTATTTTAAATAATCAAGAAACTCACTAGATAAGTATTCTCTTCCTCGATCAGATCGAAAAGTTTTAATATTTTTACCAGTTTGTTTCTCAATCATTCTTTGATACTTTTAAATTTATCAAAGTCTTCAGATTTGTATTTCATTAAATACACATATCCAAATCTAGACCTATCATCAGTAAATATGATGAACCTCTGGCTTGAGTTGATATTGGACCACAAATATCAGTATGTGCGAGGTCCAATACGTTACTAGCCCTTTCTCCATATCTACTAAATGGAGTCTTAGCCATTTTATCTATGAGGTAAGATTTACAAGTTTTATATGATTCATAATCATAAGGATAAAAAATTTATCTTTATATAACTTGTTAATTCTCGACTCATTTATATGGCTAAGTCGGCAGTGCCAGAGGTATATGACATTCACATCCTTTCTTTCTTTTTCTTCATATTATCAATATGAAGTATATTGTCATTAAGTGAAAGCAACAAAAGACTATTATCAACATAAGTACTCCCATAATATTCATTAAAAAAATATATAGAACAATCATTATTCTTTATATTTATTTCAAAATCTTGTTCCAATAATAATGGTATAAAAATAATATTTCTAATAAATATTTAAAATATAATAATAGATCTTTAGTTTCAAAATTTTATAAAAAAATATGTCTCAAAGCCAATCATTAGACGATCGTGCTCATCTAATAATTGACCATCTTTGAACTCCTGTATTGTAATGAAATCTTTAGAACTATTATTAATCGACAAAAAAGATTTATTATTAAGTCCTTAAAAATATTCGTGACCAAACGATACGCTATTACTAGGATGATAGCGATATCAAGTGTAGGTCATTGTGTGCCATATGAGTTAGTTGTCCTCTTAATCAAGGAGTATAGAGACACTGTTATGGCATGCAGATGGAATGTAAGAGTACATTCACATCGAACGTGACCATGTGCCGAGCATTCTGCTATCAAGAATAGCTCATGAAGGGTATGGATATAAGTATCCCTTCGACTTGAGACCACCATGGTGACTTGTAAGCAACTCACTGTACTTTAGTACCAGACCATTTGAATTTTTAACTTAGTGATGGAAGGATACTGGATACAGTCAAGTACTTATCAAATCAGTGTGTAAGTCAAGATGGAATTGGCTCCTCTAAATTGGTAGGAGATATGCATCAGTGTATTTCAATTTAGCAAAATCTTGATCAGGATGATCCATGAGATGGATTTGAAAGGTTGAAATATAATGTGATTGACTTAATTAGGGTAGATAGTTAAACCCTAGATCACCTTGAGCATTTGGGTCTAAGGGATGAATTATACGGTAACTATACGCCAATAGGTTCTAGAAGGTTGCTTTGCAATACCTCGATCTATCCGATCATCGAATCATCATTGCTAGATGATTACATTAATTGGTATAGAAAGTTATTTCTATTCTACTGACTTAGGTTCAGACCTATGGGGTCACACGCATTAAGAAGATTTGGTCAGATCTGATGGCTGAAGAGTCCAATTAGATTATGACTCCGGTGAAGAGTCCCACTTGGACTAGGACTCTATAGGAGAGTCCCACTGGGACTGGGAGTCTATCATTTATAAAAAATTAATTAGTAATTAGATTACTAATTGATTTAATTTGATTGAGTAAAGAGCTTTGGAACAAGTCTAACTGAATTAGATTCAGTTTGACTCAGATTGGGATTGATATGATCAAACTCGATTATAAGAAAAATTTGATCATGATTCGATCAGAGTTTGGACTCAGCTCATTCTTAATTGAGTTATAAATTTGATAATTTATTTAAATTTTTATTTAGATTAGATTCATTTTTATCAGTGGTTTTAATTCAAATTTGATTTGGATTAGAATTGAATTAGAAATGAAGAGTCCAAGTCAAACTAGGACTCTATCCTTATCTTTTGCGCCACATCTGGATCCATGCCAATTTCTCCATGCTTAATTGGATTTGGGTTGTAAATTTTGCCATCATGAGAGAGGATCCAATAAGGATGGTCAACAATAGCTGATGAGTCATAATATTATCTCTTGCCTAATTCGAATGCGATCCAAATTAGAGATAAGATACAGACTAGGAAAGAAATTTTTCATATATGGTATATTATTGGCACCATATTATTTTTTTCTTATTTTTTTGAAGAATCCTTTAGTGTGTAAACTTTAAATATTTTTTTATATCTTAATATTTTTTTTAAAATTTTTGAGGATGCCAAAAGGAGATTTTGGCGTTGGTTCATGGCACCCTTCTTTGGAAAGCCCTAATTTCTAGTCTATAAAAAGAGGTCCCCTCTTGGCCATCCAATAATTAATTTTTTTATTGATTTTTTATTTTTAGAGCCTTTTCTCCTCCTTCTCTCTTCCTTCTCTAGATCTTCTATCACTTTGGAGTATTTATGGTGCTTGTAGAAGAAGGAAGAGATTAGCTATCGAAGTTATTTGCAGACTAGCATCTCCGAGCCCTTGATCTGCACCAGTCTTCACATAGATTTTTCTATAGATGCCAGATGACTTCGTGTGGCTGTGAATGATCTGAAGAATATCCTCTTCAACCATTAGATCAGAAGAGATCAAGATCAAAATTTGTTTGATAATGATCTCTAACCTATTTTGATTCTTATGATAGATCTAATAGTTAGATCTAGAATTTTAGCATCGATGAGATCGATGTAATTTTTATTTTTAGATCTAAAATATATATTTTTTATATCAAAAATTTTGATATAGTAGTTTAAGATTAGATCTTATATATAATTAAAATTAAATTATTTAATTTATTATTTTTACTGCATAAAATTTTAAAATTACATGTACTGCACTATCGCATATTTTCTTTAATTGGTATCAAAATCAGATTATTTTTGATATGAATTAATATGACTTTAGATCTAATTTTTTATTCTTAGATATGATTATATATGATTTATACTAGATCTAAATTAATTTATTTTCAAATTTAATTATTATTTATTTAGATTAGTTATTCTGAGTAGCAAAGTACTCGAATTGGATAATCACCAGATCGTTCGGTCATAGGAACAAGTAGGATTTCATTACCCTCTCCTTCCATTCAATGGGGTGCTCTTTATGGCGTATAAGGGTGCCATTGTGAGGTCCTATGAATAAAGAAAGTGAAAAAAAAACTTATTTTCTTGTAAAATCTTAGATCTTGAAATCTTAGGTGGTGTTGTATGTGATGCAAGTTGCGAAGATAGTTAGTTATATCTAATCTTATTTAATCAAAATTATTTTGATTTAAAATTATTAAAATTTAGATTTGATCTAAAAAATTTTATGATCTGATGTAAAAAATTTACATAAAAAATTATTTTCAAAATCTTAACCATGTTGATGCAAAATTTAATTGAGAATTAAGTATCAAGCTGATTGGATCTGGAATTATGATTTAAATCTAATGACATTGCATAAAATATGAGGCATGAGTTAGCGCAAATCAGGTCCTTCTCTTTAATTGGGTTAGATTGAAGATTAGAATCAAAGAATTGATTGACCATATAGAAAAATTGATTAAGTCTAACTAAATATTGAATTTGATTAATCAGGATTTCTCTAGTACAATAGTTGTAGATAGTGAAGTCCATATCTTTGATAAGATCAAATGGACCTTGATTGTGGCTCAGTGGTTGAACCTGAATCATTAAGTTGGTCAAATTGAAACTAGTTAATTAATTGGTGCCTAAGGTAAGTTTGACATTTCGATCGGTACTTTTTAATTGGGAGTGGCTTATCTGACCATTTCGATGGTGTCTAGGCGAGCTTAGCAGATCCTCTCATTGATCTCACTTATCTGGCCAATTTGGTGAACTAGATTTTGATTAGATCACTAAGTAATTAGAGTTAACCATACCATTAAGATTGATCAGTGTGACTGATCTAGGTGCCAGTTCAATCAGCATGACCAAATCTGATTCAGTGACTTGGTGAAGTCAGTGGGAGGATTGTGGTCTACTGATTGATCTTTTCTTTTCTTCTCTCTTCTCTAAATGGATTAAACCCTCTAAATTATTAGGTCTCTAAAATGAGCTAGTTATGATGATAACTAGATCATAGCCTCCCATTAAGGTAAGTGATAATGGGTCTATTATTTCTGATTGACATTGTAGGTGCCCTCCGTCTAGTGTTCTTTCTGAATAATAGAATTATCATTCATCATATGATGACTCTATTGAACTATCTGATGATGGTTGGGTTGACCGAGCCATCCTCGAGCCTGATCACTCATTAGGTAGAATCACTGAGTAGATTCATATTAATGGTTTGACCTAATCGAAACTTTCAGTGGAGGCCCATTGCCTACTGAAATAAAATCTAAGGGCTAAATTAAATACTAGAAGTAGTTTGAAGAAATAATTGATTGAAAACCTACCCATAAATGCATATGGGTTGATCGAGCCATTCTCGGACCTATATGTAGTCTGTGTGGATTCTAGTACCCACTAAAGAATTAAGATAATTTTTTGAATTAGAGAAAGAGGCTACCAATTCGTATAAAATAATGAGAAAATTTTTAGACTAAAGTCTAAGTCTTTAGGATTAATAAATTCATATACTAATTAGGCTTTGTATTTTTTTTATGTGTGCAGATATGGCCTCAAATTTGTCACTCTGATTGCTGTTGGACAGTGAGAAGCTTATCAGATTGATTTTCGATAATTAATATAAAAAATTAAAGATTGTCTTGGAGCACAAGTGGATCCTTTATATGATAATGGATTCGATACCTGAGGAGTCTACTCCTAATACCCGAGGAGCGGTCCGAGATACTTATTTGAAGTGGCTCAACGATCGCACCATGATTCATTGCATCATGCGGGCCTCCATGAATGATGAGTTTAGTCGAAAGTTTGAAGAAGCTCGACTAAAAGAAATGCTTCAAGTGTTAAGAGATTTCTTTGGTACTCCTGATGATGTTGAGCGATACAAGACTAGTTGCATCATTTTCAATGCCCGGATGAGGGAGGATGCATCTATTACTGATCATATATTGTACATGATCGAGTAGATTAAAAAATTAAGCAAACTAGGCTTCTCTTTGCATGAACAGCTGGAGAAGGATGCGATCTTGAACTCTCTACCCAAGTTCTATCTGTCGTTCCTCAGTCATTTCAGAATGATGAAGCCTATAGTCAACTACCATGATCTATTGGAATTGCTACAGACTTTTGAGAAAGATCACCAGCTCCACAAGGAGATAATAAATCTAGTGAGAGGATCTTCTTCAGATAGTCATCATCCCTTTAAGAAAAAAAAAGAAGAAGAATAAAAAGATGCCTAGTGCTGGGAGTCAATTTCAGAAATTCAAGTTCAAGACTGATCAAAGTTAGGCAGAGTGCTTCTTTTGCAAGAAGCAGGATCATTGGAAGAACTGTCCTCAGTATATTGCTTTTCTTGATCCGAACAGGCTAAAGAAGAAAAAATAATCAATTGTTGGATAAGGTACTTATGTGATAACACCTTGTAACTTCTCTCTTATAGATATAATGACTTGGGTATGGGATATTGGAAGTCTTATTCATATTTATAATTCATTGCAGGATCTTCAGGTCACTAGGACATTTGGAGAAGGCAAGAGATACCTTAATGTTGGAGATGGAAGATCAGTTTCAGTTCTACCTTTAGGAATCATCAAGCTTATATTTGAGTCTTAGTATATTATTCTAAATGAGTATCATTACTATCCTAATTTTTTTTTAAATATTATTTCTATAAGTCTTTTGGCCAATTCTAATTATGAAATATCAATAAAAAAAATTTGTGATATCATTTTGAATGGTATTACAATTTTACGTGGATAATTGAACAATGGTATCTATGTTGTATCTAGGCCTAATGTAATGTATATTTCAAATAAAAGCCCTAGAATAGATGATGTCATGGATGCCTATCTTTGGCATTATAGGCTAGGTCATATCAACAAGAACTGGATGAATAGGTTAGCTCAAGAAGAAATTCTTGATAAAGATGATTATGAATCGTTACCTACCTGTGAGTCTTATTTGTTTGAAAAGATGACTAAGTCACCTTTTACTAGAAAAGATGAACGAGCCAGTGATGTGCTGGGTCTGATACATATTGATATATGTGGATCCATGAGCACATATGTCAGAAGAGGATACAACTACTTTATTATATTCATAGATAATCTATCTAAGTATGGGTACATCTATTTGATGAAACACAAGTCTGAATCGTTTGAAATATTCAAATGATTTCGTAATGAAGTAAAAAAATAAACTGAAAAAAGTATTAAAACTCTTCGGTATGATTGAGAAGGTGAATACCTTTCCAGTGAATTTTGATATATCTAGGAGAGAATGAGATTCTCTCTCAATGGATCCATCCAGGGACACCACAGCATAATGGCATCTCAGAAAAGAGGAATCGAACCTTGTTGGATATGGTACAGTACATGATAGGGTTTGCAACTCTGTCGATCTTCTTTTAGGGATATGCATTTGAAACAGCCTGTCTTGTGCTCAATAATGTTTCGAGCAAGTCAGTTAGTAAGACACCATATGAGATATGGTCAGGACGTAGGCCGAACCTCTCTTACTTTAGGGTCTAGGGGTATCTAGCTTATATTAAATGATTACAAACTAACAAGCTTAGTCCCAGGTTCGATAAGCGTAATTTCGTAGGGTACCCCAAGAAAATGAGAGGATATTACTTTTACTTGCCTGCTGAACAAAAGATTTTTATCAGTAGTAAGGCACACTTTTTGAAAAAAAAATTTTTAGTGAAGAAAGAAGTTCCTCTAAAATCAAGCTTGATGAAGTTCAACAGGTAGAAGAACTGACACCAATGATTCAATCTGAACCAGATTTGATAAGATCAAATTTGGAGCCCAATGAACAAATATCCTTAAGGCGATCTGATAGAGTACCACATTAGTCGGATAGATACTTAGATTTTTTGATCTGGGATGGAGATCCTATCAAACTCGATGAGGACAATGAGGATCCGATCACCTATATAGATTCCATGCGGAGATCCGACTCTGATAAATGGCTTGAAGCCATGAGATCCAAAATGGAGTCCATGAAGGTCAATGATGTATGGACATTAGTTGACCCATCTGAAGGGGTTAAACCCATTGTTGTGCCATATTTTTAGGTGTGTGGAGTACCTCCCATCAGGAGATCAATGAAGAAAACTCACTGAAAGGGGATGAAACACATTGAAGAAGAACAACCTTCCTGGTTTCAGCAGCCTTATAAATCCTGTCAGTAGGATTTTCTTTTTGATTTGAACCCCTTCTCCATCAGATCTGAAATCCACCTTTTGAGACCTGAAAGCACTCTTGATGAAGCCTCTAAAAAATAAAAAGATAGGACCTGAAACTCTTCTTGGGCGGCCAAAAGGGGACGCTCAAAATAGGGGCATGCACAAAGGGGGAGAGCTGGTTTCCAGCACCTCCTTTCTTTCTTTTTTTGGGGTGGCAGCCAAGAAACCCAAGGTTTCTTAGTTCTAGGATGTGGAGAAGACTAGAGAGAGAGAAGAAGAAAGAGAGAGAAACTTTAGAGAAAAAATGATTTGATTGATTGAACCATCCATACAAATCTTAAATACAAAGATATTTATATAAGGTCAATGTGACCCCACCACAAAACTCCCTTGGCTAACTTGATATGAGATTTGTGCTAACATAAACCCATATACACCCATGATTTGAATAAATTTCATCTATCTAGGACTCAAATCTAGCCCAAAATAAGTTAGCCCCATGAGGCTCAAGTCTCCTGAACCTTAAGACCCGAAAGGCTGACAGCCTTTTGTCCTAAGACCCAAACTAGTCCTAGAAACCCCATGAGCATCTTATGGACTTTGGACCTTGGCCTTAGTCTTGATTTCTTGAGCCTTGGGAGAACCATATGAGGCCCAACAATCTCTACCTTGATGCCCCAAGACCTCAGCCAACACTGTCCTATCCATCAAGCACATCAGTGTCACACATCTTTTAAAGCTATCCCATGGAAGAACCTTCGTCAGTGCATCCACTGGATTCTCCTTAGTGTGGACCTTCACTAGCTCCACCTCTTTTTGATCCACAAGCTCTCTAATCTGGTGATATCTTATATCGATGTGCTTCATCCTCGCATGGTAGATAAAGTTCTGTGCAAATAATAGTGCACTCTGACTGTCACAGTGCACCCTGACGGCCTCCTGTGCAAGGTCCATCTCCAACGTCAAATCCTTCAGCCATAGGACCTCCTTTGCTACCTCTATAACACCAATATACTTTGCCTCAATGGTCGATAAGGCCGTGATGGGTTGCAAGCATGATCTCCACAAAACTGGACCTCCAAACAGGTTGAATACAAAATCTATTATCGATCGTCGAGTGTCCACATCTCCACCAAAATCATCATCTACAAACCCTCCTTTCAGCCTTCGAGCCTCTTTAGATGTGTTGGAGAGTTTTTCAATACCTCCTCACTGTTCGTAGCAGATATCAACTCCAACAGTACCCACCAAGTACCTGAAGATCTCTTTCAATGCTCGCTAGTGCTCCCTACTAGGTTGCACCATAAACTTGCTGACATGGCTCACTGTGTAGGCAATATCTGACCTACAACACACCATGGCATACATAAGGCCTTCCACACCAGAGGAATATGGCACTCTCTCCATCCTCTGAGTCTTCACCTTAGTTTGTGGTGACATCATCTTCGAGAATCTAAAGTGCCCAGCGAGTGGCAGCTTCGTCGGTTTCGCTTCCTTCATCTCGAACCTCTCCAAGACCTTCTTGATGTAGCCTCTTTGAGATAAATATAGCACCCTCTTGGCTAAATCTTTAAAGATTTTCATGCCTAAGATCTTCAATGCAGGTCCCAAATCATTCATCTCAAACTCTTAAGACAAGACTGCCTTCAGTTCCTGCACAGCCTTCTTACTCTTGCATGCTATAAGCATGTCATCTACATACAAGAGTAGAAACACTCTAGACCCATCCTCCAAAGATCGAACATAAACACGAGAGTCATACTCGCATCTGAAAAGCCCGATGCACTTCACATAGGAATCAAATCATTTGTACCATTCCTCGATGACTCTTCAGCCCGTACAGTGATTTCTGCAGCAAACAGACCTTTCCTTCTACTCCTAGCTCTTGAAACCCTGATGGCTGCTCCATATAGATGCTTTTTTTCAGATGCCCATGGAGGAATGCCGTCTTGACATCCATCTACTCTAGCTCCAAGTCCTGACCTGCTATGATGCTTAGCAACATCCTAATGAAAGTATGTCTGACGACAGGAGAGAAATCTCGCTGAAGTCGATGCCTTTCTTTTGGAAGTATCTTTTGACCACTAACCTCACCTTGTACCTGATACCTCCTTACTTTGATGGCCCCTCCTTGCATTGGTAAACCCAATTGCAACCAATGGGTTTCTTTTCTTGTGGCAATGGTACAATCACCATGTCTCATTCTTATGGACAGACTGCATCTTCTCGGACATTGCTTGGACCCATCTCTCTCTGTCCTGGCACTCCATGGGCTCCTCATAGGTGTATGGGTCCCCATTCACTGTCACCAGGGCATATGACAACATCTCCACGAAGCCATATCATTCCGGTTGCTTGATATTTCTTTTGGGCTTATGTAGTGCAACCCCGATGTCCGTCCTAGGTCCCGCTTACTCTTGCTGGACCTCTTAACTTCTATCACCTGTCTGAGCTCTCTCCACCTATGGAGATACATCTGAAGAGCGCTCCACCTGAATACCAAGTCCTTCTGATGCACCTGTAAGAGGCAAAAGAGAATAGGATGTAAGTTATCCAGCACTGCCCTGCTGGACCTCCTGCTACTCCTCCATGCCATCTCACCTTTGGAGAACTAAATTTTCATCATAGGTGACATCCTTACTGATAACAACCTTATTCCTCAAGAGATTCCATAGTCAGTATCCCTAAATTCCTTGCGGATACCCCAAGAACACCATCTTCCGTGATCTGGCGTCCAACTTGATCCACTCACCAGCATCAATGTGCACATATGCCGTGCACCCAATCACCCTTAGATGGCTCAGTCCAATCCTCCTTTCAGATCATTTTTTCTTTGGAATACCACCATCTAATCTTGTGTTAGATGACAAATTCACTAAATAGTAGGCTGCATCTACTGTATCAACCCAGAATGCCTTAGGAAGTCCTACCTGTAGCCTCATGCACCGTGCCTTTTTCAAAAGGATTCTGTTGATCCTTTCGGCCACCCCATTTTGCTGAAGAGTTTCTCTCACTGAGAAGTATCTTTTGATGTCACACTCCTCACAAAAAATATGAAACTCCCTACTGGTGCACTCTTTGTCATTATCAGACCGCAGACACTTCAAGCTCCGATCTGTCTTCTTCTCCACCTCAGCTTTCCACACCTTGAATTTAGTGAAGACTTTTGATTTATCCTTCATGAAGTAGACCATACTTTCCTCGAAAATCATCTATAAAGGTCAAATAAATATCTCACCTCATTTCTGACTGAAACCAAGGTCGGTCCCCACATATCAATATGGACTAGTTCCAGTGGGGCTGCACTGTGGGCTGAACTAGTAGTGAATTGCACTTTTCTCTATTTTTTCATCTGGCATGGCTCGCATACCTCTGAAATACCTCCATCCAAATCTAGAATCAGACCATGCTTGCTCAGCTCATTCATCCCATGATCACCCATGTGGCATAGGTGGTAGTGCCACAATCGATGAGCCCCCTGCTGATCTTGCATTGCAGCTGTTGCATCAGATTCTTTGATCACCATAGATCTTTCCAACTTGTAGAGGTTATTCTCCATCCTTCTACCTCTCATCACAACCATGGCTCCATTGGAGATGTTCAAGACTGCACTTCTAGCACGACTGCTGAAGCTGAAATCGCTCCGCTCTAAATAGCCCAGTGACATCAGATTCTTCTTCAATTTTGGAACGTGCTTCACATTTGTGAGAGTCTACACCATCCCATCAAATATCCTCATTCGAATGCTCTCTATACCAGCAACCTTGCTTGGGCGATCATCTCCGAGTGTCATGGTCTCCTAATCAATCTTGGTGTATGTCACGAACCAAAATCAATTTGGGGTGTAGTGATGCGAATAGACTGAATCCAGGGTCTATACATTTGTGTATTGTTTGTAACCATCAGATACCATCAAGAGGTCATCCTCTACCTCTAATCAGCCATTGTACTCAGTGCATCAAATCCTCCCTTATCTCCCTTCTTGCTCTTCCACTGCGGACAATCTCGCTTGAAGTGCTCGATCTCATTGCACTTGTAGCATCGAGCCTCTTTCTTACTACTACTCTTTTGGGACTTTGATCATCTCCTTGATGTTGTGATCTAGGTGGTGTGCCCAAGGCCCAGGGGACCAAGGCTAAGGCCAAGGTCCATCATTCATGAGGGCTTCATGGAGGCTCTAGGGCTAGTTGGGTCCTAGGTTGAAAGGCTGTGGGCCTTTCGGGTTCTTGAGGTCTAGGTTATGTGGGCCTCAAGGGACCAACTCTTTATGGGCTAGGTCTGGGCCCAGGATAGGTGAGATTAGATCGAGTCATAGGTGTATATGAGCTTGGGTTAACCTAATCTTCCATAGAGTTGGTCAAGGGAGTTTTGGGTTTGGGTCACTTGACCTTGTGTTCATATATACATGCATTGTATAGGTTTGATTAAGCCAAGGAATACAAAACTCTTTCTCCCAAGTCTCTCTCTCTCTTCTCCCTCTCTCTCCAGCTATTCTCTATGCTCCAGGAGCATGAAACCCTAGGGTTTCTTGCCGCCAGGTCCATAGAAGGCAGGAAAAGCAAGGGAGGTGCTAGCCCCTCCCCCTTTGTGCCGCCAACCATTTTTGCCTCTCCCTCTCTTGCAGCAATCCAAACATAAGGTCCAAGACCTCAAATCTCTTGCTACAAGGTTGGTACAAGTTTCTCTCAGATCTGGAGTTGATCTGAGGTCGTTTGAGGCACGGGTGAGATCTCCATCAACAGATCTACAGGAAAGGCTGCAGTAGGACAGATCTGCAAGGTCTGGTTCTATCTACCATCTTCCCTATCTAGAATACCTAGATTTGAGATTTACAAACTAAAAAACCTCAGTCCAGGCCTGATCTGGTTGGGTACCAGATCTTGAATTTTTTAGAGGTGATCTTAGAGGTGTTCTTCATCTGGAACGAAAGGCTGACGAAGAAGATAGCAACCAGGCTGATTTCGTCAAGGGCCTTCAATCGAGTCCAGAAGTCTCCAAATTTGTTTGTTGCTGGTTCTACTACACCAAGGTCTATGGGAGGAGCCAGGATCATGCTCCAATAGTTGGTATCAGTGCCACGGTAGTGAGGAAGCGGTTCCAAGCATGAGAAGTTGAAGATCTCAAGTGCTGAAAATTTTCAGCAAGGTACCATCAAGGTATATTCTATACTTCTTGATTTTATATTGCTTGTTTGGCTTGGATCCAATCATGGGCAGTAATATGAAGATCAATTTTGAGAAGTTTGATGGCAAAGAAAATTTTTTCATGTGGAAAATCCAGATGGAAAATCTTCTGGTGCAAGCAGATCTGGATCAGGCTTTGGATGAGAAGCCTGAGGGAATGACAGATAGACAGTGGGCATCGTTGGAGAAGAAAGCATACTCGGTGATCAGAGGATGTTTGGCGGATGCGGCATTGTATTCAGTGCTAGAAGAAAAGACTCCGAAGGGCCTTTGGTCGAAGTTGCACACCATGTATATGGGGAAGAATATGTGCAACAAGCTGATGCTGAAGAAGAGGTTGTACAGTCTTTGAATGCAGGAGGGATCTGATGTGATTGGCCACATTCAGAGGTTCGACCAGTTGTCCATGGAGTTAATGAATATCGGGGTGAAGCTGGATGAGAAGGTCAAGTCCCTGTTGCTTTTGTGTTCGCTGCCAGGATCATATGACTCTTTGGTGACTACACTGCTCTACGACAAGGAGACTCTGGAATATGAGGACATGGTCTCGGTGCTGAGGTCTAATGAGCAAAGGGAAAAGTTGACCAGAGATCGGGCTCTCCAGGAGGGTTTGGCAGTAGGGGAGAGCACAGGCAGAGGCAGAAGCAAGTCCAGGAGGCGGTCCAAGTCCAGGAAGGGAAAGAAAGAGATGAAATGCTTCAAGTGCAACGAGTTCGGGCACTTCAAGCAAGAATGTCCACTATGGAAGAGCAAGAAGTTTGAAAGAAGTGGCTCAGAATCAGTGAGTGTAGTTGCTGGGCAGCAGGTGGAGGATGATCTACTTGTGGTATCAGATGGTCACAGACATTACACAGAGGAGTGAACACTAGACTCTGCGTGCTCACATCACTACACACCACATAGGTCTTGGTTTGTGACATACACCAAGACAGATGAGGGATCAGTGACTCTAGGCAACAATCATCCTTGCAAGGTGGCTGGGATAGGGATAGTCAGGGTGAGGATGTTTGATGGGATTATGAGGATATTGACAAATGTAAAGCACATCTCGGAGCTGAAAAAGAATTTGGTGTCACTAGGCTACTTGGAGCACAGTAGATACAGCTTCAGCAGTAGGGCTAGAAGCAGAGTACTGAACATCTCCAATGGAGCTATGGTAGTGATGAGAGGCAGGAGGTTGGACAATAACCTCTATCACATGGAGGGATCTGTGGTGACTGGAGAGTCTGATGCAGCAGCTGCAGCACAGGACCAGCAGGGGGCTTACAGCATGTGGCACTACCGCCTAGGCCACATGAGTGACAAGGGGCTGAGGGAGTTGAGCAGGAGAGGACTCATCTCTGATCTGGAGGATGGTGCTACAGGGGAGATCTATGAGCCTTGCTAGATGGAAAAACAGAGGAGAGTTCAGTTCAACATCAGTACAACCCGCAGTGCAGCACCTCTGGAGTTAGTACACGGATGTGTGGGGACCAGCCCCAGTTTCAGCTAGAAATGGGGCTAGATACTTCATGACCCTGATTGATGATTTCTAAAGAAAACTCTGGATTTACTTCATGAGAGAGAAGTCGGAGGTCTTCACCAAGTTCAAGATCTGGAGAGCTGAGGTGGAGAAGGAGCAGGGGAGGAGCGTGAAGTGTCTGAGATCAGACAATGGCGGGGAGTACACCAGTAGAGAGTTCCAAGACTACTGTGAGGAGTGTGGGATCAGGAGACACTTTTTAGTTAAGGGGACTCCACAGCAGAATGGGGTGGCTGAGAGGATGAACAGAACACTTTTGGAAAAGGCACGATGCATGAGGCTACAGGCAGGGCTTCTAAAGGAGTTCTGGGTTGACACAGTAGACACAGCGGGTTACTTGGTCAATCGGTCACCTCACACCAGGTTAGATGGCAGGCTTCCAGAGGAGGTGTGGTCTGGGAGGATAGTTGGGCTGGGCCATCTACGGGTATTTGGGTGCACGGCCTATGTGCACATTGGAGCTGTTGAGCGGAGCAAGTTAGATGCTAGATCACACAAGATGGTGTTTCCAGGCTATCCGCGAGGAGTTAAGGGATACAGACTGTGGGATCCCTTGGAAAAGAAGGCCATCATTAGTCGAGATGTGACTTTTGATGAGGAGTCAGTCCTACGGAGGTTAGCAGGCATGGAGGAGCAGCAGGAGCAGGAGGAGGTCCAGCAGGGCGCTGCTGGACAACTTACCTCTTTGATTTTGCCTCTTGCATGTACTATTGGAGGACATGACATTCAGGTGGAGCACCTACCTAAGGTGTCTCCATAGGTGGAGAGGACTTGAACGGATGATCGACGTGGAGAGGTCCAGCAGGAGCGAGCTGGATCGAGGACTGATATCGGTGTTGCCCTACACAAGCCCAAGAGGACCATCAGGCAACCAGACCGATATGGCTTCGAGAAGATGCTGTCATATGCCCTGGTGACAGTGAATGGAGACTCATATACATATCAGGAGGCTATTGAGAGCCAGGACAGAGAGCAGTGGGTCCAGGCGATGTTTGAGGAGATGCAGTCTCTCCACCAGAACCAGACGTGGCGATTGGTGCAGTTGCCACAAGAGAAGAGGCCCATTGGCTGCAAATGGGTCTACAGTCACAAGGAAGGGCCTTCAGAGCAGGGAGGTATCAGATTTAAGGCGAGGTTAGTGGCCAAGGGATACTCCCAGAAGGAAGGCATCGACTTCAGCGAGGTCTTCTCTCTCATCGTCAGACATACTTCCATCAGAGTGTTGCTGAGCATTGTAGCAGCTCAGGATTTAGAGCTGGAGCAGATGGATGTCAAGACGGCGTTCCTCCATGGGCATTTGGAGGAGAGGATTTACATGGAGCAGCCACCCAATTTTAGAGATCCAGGATCAGAGGGAAAGGTTTGTTTGTTGCAGAAGTCGCTGTACGGGCTGAAGCAGTCGTCGAGGCAATAGTACAAGTGGTTCGACTCCTATGTGCACAGCATTAAACTTTCTAGGTGCGAGTTTGATCCCTGTGTTTATGTTCAGTCTCTTGAGGATGGTTCTAGGGTGTTCCTATTCTTGTACATGGATGACATGCTTATAGCATGCAAGAGTAGGAAGGTTGTGCAGGATCTGAAGGCATCCTTATCTCGGGAGTTTGAGATGAAGGATTTGGGCCCTGCAAGGAAGATCCTAGGCATGGATATTTTCAGAGACCGAGCCCGGAGGGTGCTGCATCTATCTCAGGGGGGCTACATACAGAAGGTCTTAGAGAGGTTCGGGATGAAGGGAGCAAAGACGGTGGAGCTGCCACTTGCCGGTCACTTCAGACTCTCGAAGACCATGGCGCCACAGACTGAGGTGGAGGCTCAGGAGATGGAGATGGTTCCTTACGCTTCAGGAGTTGGGAGCTTGATGTATGCGATGGTCTGTTGTAGGCCAGACATCGTTCATGCAGTGAGTTAGGTTAGCAGGTTCATGGCGCAGCCTGGTAGGGAGCACTGGAGAGCTCTGAAGTGGATATTCAGATACCTGACGGGTTCAGTTGGAGTTGGCATTTGCTACGAACAGCGAGGAGGTGCAGCGGGATACTCTGACATGTCCAGGGAGGCTCAGGGGCTGATTGGAGGTTATGTAGATGTAGACTTCGGTGGAGATGTGGATACCCGGAGGTCTACGACAAGCTTCATCTTTAGCCTGTATGGAGGTCCTATTTCTTGGAGATCGATTCTGTAGCCTATCACGGCCTTATCCACTACAGAGGTGGAATACATCGGGCTGACAGAAGCAGCTAAGGAGGCAATTTGGCTGAAGGATTTGTTGACGGAGATGGGCCTTACTCAGGAGGCCATTGGAGTGCACTGTGACAGCCAGAGTGCACTTTTATTAGCACAGAACTCAGTCTATCATGCAAAGACAAAGCACATCGACATTCGGTATCATCAGATCAGGGAGCTTGTGGAAGATGGCAAGGTGGAGCTGGTAAAGGTACATACCAAGGAGAACCCAGCTGATGCACTTAGGAAGGTACTTCCACAGGACAGCTTTCAGAGATGTGTTGAGCTGATTCGACTGATGGATAGAGTGGAGCTGGTTGAGGCCTTGGGATACCAAGGTGGAGATTGTTGTGATCCAGGTGGTGTGTCCAAGGCCCAGGGGACCAAGGCTAAGGCCAAGGTCCATCATTCATGAGGGCTTCATGGAGGCTCTAGGGCTAGTTGGGCCCTAGGTTGAAAGGCTGTGGGCCTTTTGGGTTCTTGAGGTCTAGGTTATGTGGGCCTCAAGGGACCAACTCTTTATGGGCCAGGTCTGGACCCAGGATAGGTGAGATTAGATCAAGTCATGGGTGTACATGGGCTTGGGTTAACCTAATCTCCCATAGAGTTGGTCAAGGGAGTTTTGGGTTTGGGTCACTTGACCTTGTGTTTATATATACATACATTGTATAGGTTTGATTAAGCCAAGGAATACAAAACTCTTTCTCCCAAGTCTCTCCCTCTCTCTCTTCTCCCTCTCTCTCCAGCTATTCTCTATGCCCCAGAGCAAGAAACCCTAGGGTTTCTTGCCGCCAGGTCCATAGAAGGCAGGAAAAGCAAGGGAGGCGCTAGCCCCTCCCCCTTTGTGCCGCCAACCATTTTTGCCTCTCCCTCTCTTGAAGCTACCCAAACATTAGGTCCAGGACTTGGAATCTCTTGCTACAAGGTTGGTACAAGTTCCTCTCAGATCTGGAGTTGATCTGAGGTCGTTTGATGCACGGGTGAGATCTCCATCAATAGATCTACAGGAAAGGCTGCAGCAAGACAGATCTGTAAGGTCTGGTTCTATCTACCTTCTTTCCTATCTAGAATATCCCGATTTGAGATCTATGAATTGAAAGACCTCAGTCCAGGCCTGATCTGGTTGGGTACTAGATCTTGAATTTTTTAGAGGTGATCTTAGAGGTATTCTTCATCTGGAACGAAAGGCTGACAAAGAAGACAACAACTAGGCTGATTTCGTCAAGGGCCTTCAATCGAGTCCAGAAGTCTCCAGATTTGTTCGTTACTGGTTCCGCTGCACCCAAGGTCCGTGGGAGGAGCCAGGATCGTGCTCCAACACTTGACTTGCCTTTTTCTTTTTCTCTTCCTGACCTCTCCCCATGGCCAAGCCCCCCTGGGGAGCTCCATCCTTGGTCATCTTTTCTTGCTGTTCATTGGAGCGCAGCACCGAGACCATGTCTTCATACACCAGAGTCTCCTTACCATACAACAGTGTCGTCACCAATGGATCATAGGAAGGGGGCAGCGAGCATAGCAATAATAGAGATCTATCTTCCTCTTTTAACTTCATCCTGATGTTCAGCAATTCATTGCACATCTGGTCAAACCTCTGGATGTGACCCAAGACATCTCCGCATTCCTGCATCCGAAGGCTGTATAGTCTCTTCTTCAACATCAGCTTGTTGCACATATTTTTTTCCATATACATGGTGTGCAACTTTGACCACAAACCGTTCAGGATCTTCTCCTCTAACACCGAATAGAGAGCTGCATCTACCAAACATCCTCTAATCACCGAATAAGCCTTCTTCTCTAGGGATATCTATTGATGATCCGACATCCTTTCAGGCTTCTCCTCCAATACCTGATCTAGATCTGCCTGAACTAAGAGATCTTCAACCCTAACTTTTCATATAAATTTTTTTTTTTTCCATCAAACATTTCAAAATTGACCTTCATGATGCTTTCCATGGCTGGATCCAAACCAAATCATAACAGAAAATTTAAGAGATTTGAGAAATACCTTGACAGGGATCTTGTTAAAATTTTAGCCTTTAAAGATCTTCACCTTTTGGCATCTCGTTCTCCCTCCACGCAACACGGGTTCTAATACCATCTGTTGTGTGACATTCCCAGGTGCGTGAAGTACTTCCCACCAGGAGATCAATGAAGAAAACTCATTGGAAGGGGATGAAATATGTTGAAGAAGAACACCTTCTTGGTTTCAGCAGCCTTGTAAATTCTGTCAGTAGGATTTTCTTCTTCAATTTGAACCCTTTCTCTACCAAATCTAAAATCTACCTTTTAAGACCCAGAAGCACTCTTGATGAAGCCTCCAAAAAATAAAAAGATAATACCTAGAACTCTTCTTAGGTGGCCAAGAAGGGGTGCTCAAAACAAGGGCATGCACAAAGGGGGGGCACTAGTTTCTAGTTGGTTTCTAGTACCTCCTTTCTTTCCTTTTTTGGGATGGCGGCCAAGAAACCCTAGGTTTCTTTGTTCTAGGGTGTGGAGAAGATAGAGAGAGGAAGAAAGAGAAAAAAAATTCAGAGAAAAAATAATTTGATTGATTGAACCATCCATACAAGTCCTAAATACAAAGGTATTTATACAAGGTCAATGTGACCCAACCACAAAACTCTCTTGGCTAACTTGATATGAGATTTGTACTAATCCAAACCCATGTACACCCATGATTTGAATAAACTTCATCTATCTAGAACTCAAATCTAGCCCAAAACAAGTCAGCCCCTTGAGGCTCAAGTTTTCTGAATCTCAAGATCTGAAAGGCTAACAGCCTTTCGTCCTAAGATCCAAACTAGTCCTAGAAAACCCATGAGCACCTCATAGACTTTGGACCTTGGCCTTAGCCTTAGTCCCTTGAGCCTTGAGAGCACCACATGAGGCCCAACACCCTTAGGATGTAAGTGGGTCTTCAAGAGGAAGAGGGGTGCAGACGGGAAGGTGGAGACCTGTAAAGCCCATTTCGTTGGCAAGGGTTATCGTCAGCGTTATGGTATTGACAATGATGAGATATTTTCTCTTATAGAAATACTCAAATCTATTCAGATCATACTTGCGATAGCAATGTACATGGACTATGAAGTTTGGCAAATGGATGTGAAGACTGCTATCCTAAATGGAGAGCTGAACGAAGAGGTGTATATGATACAATCTGAAGGGTTCATATCCACAGATGAGTTTAAAGTGTGCAAGCTTCAGAGATCCATTTATGGATTGAAGCAAGCATCTCGAAGTTGGAACATACATTTTGATAAGGTGATCAGAACGTATGGCTTCGTTAGGAGCAGAATAAAATCTTGTATATATAAGTGGGCAAATGATTCAATAATTGTATTTCTTGTGTTGTATGTGGGTGACAATCTCTTAATCAGAAATGATATCTCTGCATTACAGAGAATAAAAATTTGACTGTTGTCACAATTCTCCATGAAGGATTTGAGAGAAGCAGCCTACATCCTAGGGATGAAGATCTATAGGGATAGATCTAAGAGGCTGCTCGAACTTTTCTAATCCACGTACATAGATACCATGCTGAAACGATTCAGCATGAAGAATTTCAAGAAAGGCTATCTTCCGACAGGCTAAGAAATTTCTCTTTCGAAAGGAGATTGTTCGACAACTCCTTAAGAGAGAGAGCATATGCTTTGACAGTGGGTTATATTATGTACGCCATGATATGTATGAGATCAGCATGACATACTCATTAGGGATAGTGAGTAGATACCATTTGATCCAGGAGAAAATCACTAGAAGGTTGTAAAGATCATTCTTAAGTATTTAAGAAATACTAAGGACCAGTGGCTTGTGTATGGTGAAACTGACTTGAAACTTATGGGGTTCATCGACTCCAGCTTTCAGTCAGACCATGACGATAGTAAGAGTGTGTCGGGTTATATTTTTATCCTAAATGATGGAGCAATCTACTGAAAAAGTTTCAAGTAGAATATTGTGGCAGACTCTGTTTGCAAAGTAAAGTATATCACGACATCCGATGTTGTGAAAGAAGCCATAAGGTTGTGAAAGTTCATCGGTGAGCTTGGAGTGGCACCCTCTATTAATGGCCCTATCTTGTTATATTACGATAATACTAAAACCATTTCTCAAGCCAAGGAGCCGAGATCCCATCAGCACACCAAACATATTCTGCACCGTTATCACTTTTTATCCGAAAGATTGTGGATCGAGGTGACGTCGACCTTCAGAAGATTGACGAGAGGGAGAACCTGACCGACTCATTTACTAAAACTCTTGAAATCAAGAAGTTTGATGATCACAAATCAAAGATGGGTATATGATACTATACCAATTGGCTTTAGTCCAAGTGGAAGTTGTTGGAAAATATATCTCAAAATCAATCGTTAGACGATTGTACTCATCTTATAAATTATATATAAATTTTTACTAATAAAATTATTTGATCTTTTTATTACAAATTAACTATCTTTGAACTCCTGTGTTATAATGAAGTCCTTAGGACTATTATTAATCGATAAAAGAGGATTTGTCATTAAGTCCTTAAAAATGTTAGTGATCAAATGATACGCTATTACTAGGACGATAGCGATATCAAGTGTAGGTCGTTGTATGTCATATAAGATAGTTATCCTCTTAATCAAAGAGTGTGAAGATACTGTTATGGCATGCAGATGGAATGTAAGAGTACATTCGCATCGAATGTGATCATGTATCGAGCACTCTACTGTCAAGAGTAGCTCGTGAAGGGTATGGGTATGAGTATCCCTCCGATCTGAGACCACCATGGTGACTTTTAAGCAACTCACTATACTTTAATATCAAACCATCTGAGCTTCTAACTTAGTGATAGAAGGATACTAGATATAGTCAAGTATTTATCAAGTCGGTGTGTGAGTTAAGATGGAATTAATCCCTCTGAATTGGTAGGAGATATGCATCAGTGTATTTCAATTTAGTAAAATTTTAATCAAGATAATCTATGAGATAGATTTGGAAGATTAAAATACAATGCAGTCGACTTAATTAGGATTGATAGTTAAACCCTAGATCACCTTGAGCATTTGGGTCAAAGGAATGAATTATATGGTAACCATACGCCAATAGGTTCTAGAATGTTGCTTTGCAATACTTTGACCTATCTGATCGTCGGGTCATCATTGCTAGATGGTTACATCAATTGGTATAAAAAGTTATTTCTATGCTATTGGCTTAGGTTCGGACCTATGGGGTCACACGTATTAAGAAGATTTGGTCAGATCTGACGGTTGAAGAGTTCAATTGGATTGTGACTCTGGTGAAGAGTCCTACTTGGACTAGGACTCTGTGGGAGAGTCCCAATAGGACTGAGACTCTACTATTTATAAAAAAATAATTAATAATTATATTACTAATTGACTCAATTTGATTGAGTAAAGAGCTTTGGAACAAGTCTAACTGAATTAGATTCAGTTCGACTCAAATTGGATTGATATGATCAAACCTGATTATAAGAGAAATTTGATCCAGGTTTGGACTTAGCTAATTCCTAATTGGGTTAGAAATTTGATGAGATATTTAAATTTTTAACTGGATTAGGTTCATTTCTATCAGTGGTTTCAATCCAAATTTGATTTGGATTAGAATTGAATTAGAAATGAAGAGTCCAAGTCAAACTAGGACTCTATCCTTATCTTTTGCACCACATCTGGATCCATGCCAATTTCTCCATGCCTAATTGAATTTGGATTGTGATTTTTGGCATCATGAGAGAGGATCCAATAAGGATGGTCAGCAATAGCTAATGAGTCATAATATTATCTCTTGCCTAATTTGAATGCGATCCGAATTAGAGATAAGATACAGATGAGGAAAGAGATTTTTCATATATGGTATATTATTGGCACCATATTATTTTTTTTATTTTTTTTGAAGAATCCTTTAGTATGTGAGACTCCAAATTTCTTTTCTACATCTTAATAATTTTTTTGAAATTTTTTGAGATGTCAAAAGGAGATTTTAGTGTTGATTCATGGCACCCTTCCTTGGAAAGCCCTAATTCCTAATTTATAAAAAGGGGTCCCCTCTCTTGGATGTCCAATAATCAATTTTCTTATTGATTTTTTGTTTTTAGAGCCTCTTCTTCTCCTCCTCTCTTCCTCCTCCAGATCATCTATCACTTTGGAGTGTCTAAGGTGCTTGTAGAAGAAGGAAGAGATCAGCTATCAAAGTTGTTCGCAGACTAGCATCTCCGAGCCCCTGATCTGCGCCAGTCTTTGCGTGGATTTTTCTATAGAGGTCAAATGACTTTGTGTGGCTATGAGTAACCTGAGCAACACCCTCTCCAATCATTGGATCAGATGAGATTAAGATCAAAATTTATTTGGTAATGATCTCTAACCTATTTTGATTCTTATAATAGATCTAATACTTAGATCTAGAATTTCAGCATCGATGAGATCGATATGATTACTATTTTCAGATCTAAAGCATATATTTTTCATATTAAAGATTGTGATGTGATAGTTTAAGATTATATCTAATACATATGATTAGGATTAAATTATTTAATCTATTATTTTTACTGCATAAAATTTTAAAATTACATATATTGCACTACCGCATATTTTCTTCAAACTTTGCTAGAAGGCAATTTTAAAATTCTGGTTCCTATGGCTTCAACCTGAATGGACTCTCCACTAGTATCGAATAGTTCAAAGTCATCTTTATTCAGATTCTTTATTTTTTGTAGACCCTGCAATGATTTGCAAAGGTGTGAGCCACTGGCGGTATCCAATACCCAAGAATTTGACATTGAAGTACTTAATGATAAATTAGTTTGTATCACATACAAACCATGAGCAACATTTGCCAGTTTCATGGTTGTAAAGTACTCCTTGCAATTTCTCTTTCAGTGGCCCTCCTTGCCACAATGATAGCAAGTACCTTTGGCAGAGACCTTCTTCGCCTTCTTCTTGGAGTGCTAGCCTTAGGGTTCATCTTTTTCTTAAAACCCTTCGTGCCTTTCTTCTTGCTATCTTATCAACATGAAGGATCTGAGCCTTTTCACCCTTGAAATGACTCTCTGCTATTTTTAACATATTCAGCAGCTCAGGCAGGCTAGTGTTCAGTTTATTCATATGATAATTTATAACAAACTGAGAAAAAGGGTCAGGGAGAGACTGCAGGATCAAATCTTGGTTCAATTCACCATCCATGGCAAAACCTAGCTATCCCAGATGAGTGATCAAATCAATCATCTTTAGGACATGCATTTGCACGAAGGCGCCTTCAGTCATGCGAGAACAGAATAATTGCTTTGATATCTCATATCGAGTAGTTCGACTTTATTCCCCATATAACTCCTTAAGATTAAGGAGTATAGAGGAAACATCCATATCCTCATGTTGCCTCTGAAGCTCGTTGCTTATGGAGGCAAGCATGATACATTTGACAGTTACACTGTCATCTTTTCACATCTTGTATGTAGCCCTTTCCTCTTCGAAAGCATCTTCCCCAAGGAAATCTGGTGCAGGTGTATCCAAAATATAGGTGACTTTCTTTTGAGTGAAAACAATTCTTAGATTCCTTAACCAGTCCATATAGTTAGGTCCGATCAATTTGTTTGCATCTAGGATGCCTCTAAGTGAAAGTGAGGATGCCATGTGTGTAGTTAATCTACAATAACAAGAACACAATATAAGCAGACAACTCATGATGACATTCACAACTAGACTAAGACTTTTGTCTAATTGTGTCTTTCACTATTTTATCAAACTTCACAATCCTCATCTATGAAAATTGAGAAACATACTCATATTTCATGATGGGGTTGAGATCCCTATTCCTCACAAATACCTTATGGATAGCACAATAAGTATTCATGAGTTCAAGAGTAAGTAACTCTTTACCAATTGTACCTCTATAATTCTCAATATTTTTTTTCTGGCCTCTAGATCACATATAGCCTTATGGATAGCACAATAAACTATAGTGTTCTAGTTCATTAACCCTTCAATCCCATATGGTCATACTTAAATAATACTATCCTTGTGGATAGCACAATAAAGCAACACTATTCAAAATACGCCATAAGCATCAATATGCACTTGATCAACATCATATCAATTTTTATAGTAAGCCTTGTGGATAGCACAATAAGCTCACTAAGATCTTGATATACTCTATCAATCAAGCTCGAAAGAAGGTCTTTGTAGTATCTACATCGCTAATCAATTTAACTCCAAAATTTAGTACGATCAAATTGGCTAGGTCAGTAGGTGGGAGGCACCCCGTAGCTTTTCTTAGACACCAATAGAGTTGGCCAGGCTAGCATACGGACCTAATTAGAAAATTATCTTTCATATTTTTTTTGACACCAATTGATCTAAAGAATTTGACTTTTGAATTGAAAGTAAATCTCGATATTATAAATTAATATAATTTTTAAGAGAGACTTTGAATTGGTCTCAGCACATGCTAATTACGACTACATAAAATATACTTTACATATTATGCAATATGGTATGTAAACACAAATCATACTAGCAATCATATAATCATGCCAAAAATCAAATAAGGGTGCAATTGAAGTCATAACATATGATAAGCATATCCAAGAAATCCAACTAACCCTAATCATATTAGGCATGCATAACGCCCATAACCATACATCGATTTAAGCATGAAGCTACCATGATAATACAAATTCTAAATTATCATAAATTCATAATTTTAATAATTAAAATTTAAAATCATGGTACATATAAAATCAAATTTTTTTTTGAGATTGAAGATCAATGCTAAAATTAATGCAATATTTTTGGCAATGTATGATCAATAATAATTCTATGCAATAATTTTGTACTTGTTTGATCGAATCAGACAAGGATGGCTCTGATACTATACTTAGATTTCAGTCATACAGTAAAAATAATTTTTAAAATTTTTAAAATAAATAAATCAATAGCTTTATCAAATAAAACTATCGAGTCAGAATCCAAACCTTAGAATCACCTTGCCGATATCGATAAAACAAAAACAAGCATGCAAAGAGATAGACTTTTTTTCTTTCACCAAAAAAGATGAAGTGGCATGTTGGTGCTCTCTATAAAGTCCTCCAATGGTGATCCACACAAAAATTAGCCACCATCCTTCCTAACTAGTGTGCTGCCGCAGTCTTATCTTTTGAAGAATACTACCGACTTCAAACTTATGGTACGATCGCACCAAAACCCAGTTGCTTATGAACTTATCATCAAAATGACACCAAGAAGACACTCTTCAGATGTATTACAACCTAGGATTTGATTTTTAGCTTCAACATACAGAAAAACCAAACCTTAGGGTACATAAGCAACACTTGTTAAAAATCTCACCACCCTTCTTACAACTTTTGCCACTCAATTTTCCCTTTCTTTTTTCTCAAATTTTTTTCAGATTTTTTCTTATGATTTTCACATCTCTAATCTTTGGTTTCAATCCAAAATCATAATAGCAAGCCATGTGGGACATCCCATATAAATAAGGGACCAAGGGACGTGTCATGGGATGAAGGGGCACCAACCTTTGGCGCTCCATCTTCTCACATAGTGAATAAATTCACCATGTAGAATTATTGTGCATGAGAGACTTCTCACAGAAGGACTCTCCTTCTTCTACATGTCATAAAAATCCCACTTAAATTTGGTGACAAATCAAAGGACTTTTGGTTTATCATTTAAGGCAATGCATATAGTTAAGAGCCTTCATGAAGAAGGACTCTCCAAAATCACATGCTAAAAAAAAGATGGGGCAGCAGTTATTTTTGGCATGGCTTCTAGTAAGTGCAGAAGAGTCCTTCTCCACTTAAAATTATTTTAAGTTAGATAAGGATCTAATCTAAATTGACCTAATCCTATTAGGTCAAAGACAACTGGTCTAGGTTAGCTCAAACACTTTGATCTAAACCAATTTAGGCACTTAGGTTAATACAATGTGCTAGCATATCAAATTAACTCATAAAATTTATATTAAACTCTAATTAAATTAGATCAAGATTAAATATCAAAATGTATAACCCATTGGGTTTCAAATCTAGCCAACAGTGGATCAAGACTTTCGATGTAACCCTAATCCGATGAGATTAGGTCACCCGAAGAGTTCCAATCAACTTAAACTCTTTCAAATTAATTTTAAAATTAAACTCTTTTAATTTTGATGAATCCATAAGTCAAGATTGATGTCTAACAATATGTCATGATTATTCGAAAGATTTAAAATTTTGATGAAAAATTATCAAAATAACCTTCAGTGGAAGTTATCGTGTAATTTAATCCTTCAATCAAACAACATCTCAGATGAGCTGTGGGCATAAAAATATATCAAACCTAATCACTTATTATTATGTATCTAGATTAGAAGGTGATGATTTAGTTGATGATACATTAAAATTTTTTTTCTAATTATCATCCTGCTTTGGCCAAAGACTTCTGAATCATCAACCTATGAGATCACATAGGATGTTCACTCCCCTTATTAGGAGTGACTGATCCCTTATTGATCACTCACAATCTTCATGCATACTTCACCACATCCAGAACACCCCATACAAGGATCAAAGAGTCAAGTTAAGAAGTGAATCAAAATATGGATCTATATACACAAGATACCATGGTGATCTCAAGTCAAAGGATCACTTACACAACTCCCACTAGAGAAACATCGGTTGACATGTAAATAAGACTCCATCTGATATTCTCTCGTAGGTTAATTCAGTAAACTCATTCTCTAATGAGCATCCATATCTTTGTATTAGTGTCACCACATAAGTGGTTGTGAGATCAACCACCCTCATTTCTGAGCATATATAGGATATGCTAGTCTTACCAATATCATTGATCTTTAACTCAATGTACTAATGACTAGAAATATTTTAGATCATGGCTATCAAAGATTTAAGTCTCACTGACGTGATCTCATCATGGTCCTAAAATCATTGTCTAGACCTATGAGGTTTATTATAATCTTAAAAATAATAAGATGCAGCATATAATAAATTAAAAATATTTATTTTATTTATATAAATATTAATTATATGAGTCTGAAAAATAAATTATAATAAATACCCTATCACATCTCATATGCAATGGGCTTGGAGGGTATTATTCTTTCACCTTTGATCTGAGATGGTATGACTGCTCGCAATAAGGCTGCTGGAGTTTTACTGACATATAAACATGGTCTCAATGAGCCCTTATAGTGGATGTTGGCACTAGCTGGTCCACTGTAGGAGTAGGATACGCATCAAGATAGGATCTATCGATCTTGATAGAGAGGAGTAGTCCTATGGGATTTGAAAGACTAAGTCTGAGAGTCTATGGCCACAGCAGTGTGATTGATGAAAAGAATTTTCATAGAAATCATAATTAAACTTGAGCTGATCGAATCTATCATATGACTGATGTTGAGGTTTGATGATTTATACATAACCTGTCATCTAGTCGGGACTCACGATAAAGGGACTAAATCATACGTTAATTACACCTTAAGATTCTTTTTGATTCTACTAAGTTGCTACTATATACTGATAGGTATCATTGGTGGATTGTGAGAGCTCACTAGGGTTACTTTGGATCGACAATCCTTAATGAGTTAAAGTAAAATTATTTTGATCCATTGAAAAGAGTTTCAATGATATTTTGATAGAGATCATTATATATCTCACCATCAGATAGAATTGAACTTATAGGGTCATACAACAAAGAAATTAGATCTGAAATAAGCAATTGAGCTTATGAAGTCTCAATTGGGTTTAGAAAAATCTTATTGGGTTCAAGGTAATCTTGCTAGCACATGATTGGACCAAATTTTTTTTTTATATTTAAATTTTTAATTTGATAAAATAATTTAAATTTAAATATCTGCTAATAATCTAAATAAATTAGATTCATTGGGCTTTAATTGTTAGGTACCTAAGGTTTTGGATCAAATAATTAAGAGTGTAAGTCCTTAATTTATTTTCTTGATAGTTTTGATGGGGTGCCACATGATTTGATCAAGTTGGACATGTCCCACCTTTAAAGGGATTGTGGATTCTTGATGTGGTGTCCCTTGAGTGCAAAAGGGGGTGTGATTCTATGGGTTCAAGGGCTCCAAGAGTTGGTGCCTAATAGGTTTCCTAAAGAAAGTTGAATAACTTAAGTTATTAAGAAACTTAATGCAAGTAGGAATTGTATTAAGAGCTTGTTTGATTTTGAATAGGATTCAAACCTTATATCTATTTAAAGGGACCTTCTCTAAGGTCCCTAGGCACTCAAACTAGTAGCCCCACATCCACTAAGGAGAGCCCCATGCCCTCTCTTCCTCTCTCCCTCTCTTCTCCCTTGGACGTCCAAACACCCCTTCCCTTTGGGCGTCGTTCTTCTTCATGCCCATAAGGGCTTTGGGCATCCCTTGTGTGCTGATTTCTAGTGCATGGTAGTAGCATACTTAAGGAAAGAAAAGCAAGAGAAGAAGAGAAGAAGAAGATCAAAGAAAGGATCAAAGAGTTGATCACGATCCAGGCTTCGTTCAGATTCGCAGGCTGATTTTTCTTAGAGAAAAAAAATTAATTTGAAGAGGATTGTTCTAGGCTGATCCTAAGTGGATACCTATAGAGATTGAGTACTTATGCAGCTATGAGAAAGCCTATTCTTTTCTATATCTAGATTCGAAGAAAAAAATTATGAAATAGGTATGTGATTCGATCATATATTAAATTTTAGTATATGTTAAATTTTAGCATATGAAGTAGATCCTTATGGTTTATATTTTATGCATGCATGATATAGATTAAAAAAAATTTTAATCTACTATTTTACTATGATGTTTAGAAAAAAATTTCAAACATACATGCATACCCCAACATAAAAATTTCAACAGTGGTATCAGAGCCACGGGTTTCATATGCATGAAATTGACATACATGTTTTGAAAAAAAAATTAAAATCAGATTTTTTCTTAATACATGAGATATATAGATGAATATTTTAAATTTTAAATTTATTTTAGATTTAATTTTAGTATATATAGTTGATATGTTTAAGCATGCATAGATCTGAATTTTGATCTAGAATGATTTCTAGTTCATGTGATATGTAGATGCATGCATAAATCTAAAATTTTATTTGACCTGATTCATGATTCATATATGAGATATGTGATTGCATGTTTAGGTCATAAAATTTATTTTTGATGTAATTCATGATTTGTATATGAGAAATATGATATCATGTCTTGATTTGAATTTTATTTAGATCTAAATTTTACACACATATATGAGATATATGTTTATATATTAAATCTGAAAATTGGTTTTATGATTTAAAACTTATCTTTCATGTAAAAACTTTAGATCTAAAATTTAGTTTTGAAATCTAAAATTTATATTTGTGCATGAAGATTTTGGTTATGAAAAAAATTAAAAGTTAGGTGTTAGCCAATTTCGCAAGTGCACGAAATCGCTCAAGTAATATAATGATAAATAAGAGATCGTTCCCATGATGACTGAGTTTAATTACCAAAAATGAATGCTAATTTTACTAATATCTAAACGATCGAAACTGAATGACAGTGGAAAATAAAATTAACTCTAAAGAACTCAACGAAAGCTGAATCAAAATTCGATTGATAAAGCACTAGGATATATCTGATTTCACTTGGACCAATTATTAATTCTAGCTATTCCGATTAATAATCCAAATTTAATTATTAATGCAAGGATAAATAATCCTAAATTATTTAATAATCTCTCTTGAGTCTTATTAAATATACTAATTAAAATCTATAATCTATCTTTCAATAGTAAAATAGATTTCAATTAGTTTAATAAGCACAGTGATTATTTCCAAGATCCCATAGGTCAAATCTTCTGCTCCCGCTCTAATTATTAATCTTATGATGTTTGTTATTAACTCCAATTTATAATCTTCCTTCTCAGTACCAATTATAAATCAAAATCAATCAAGTACCAAAGATAATAATACTTAAAAGTATTAAGTGCAAATAATAAACAATTGCATTAACAAAGAAGATTAATACAAGATTTTGGAATTGAAATTGAATCCAAGCTACATCAGGTACCCTAGCTAGAAATTTAGCTTTTCATCATATCAATATCAAACTCAAGTATACTTGAATAAAACTCCAAAATCATCCTAACAATGAGTTCTAAAAAATAAATTCAAAGTAAACAAGAGAAAGAATTAAAAACTCTGAAGGAATTGCAGAGCCGAATGAATCCTCTCTTCAAATCTTCCAGATACTCCAAACTCTCCTTGCTTGATTTCTAGCTTTCAAAGATGATTCTCCTCTCCCTCTTGCTAGTATTTTAGGATCCTTAAATAGGGTAGGGCTAGGGTTAAGGTGGTATTTTTCCCATGATTTTATTCTATATATCATTCTTTCTATTTGGTATAGAATCTCTCCTCCTTTGGATAGGCTTTAAGCAACCACCAGCCATCTACTCCTTATGCTGCCCAAATTTTTTGATTTTATTCTAATTTCCATAGTAAAAGAAGGAAAGGAGGTATGGTTAATTAAGGAGAAGAATTTCTTCCTTCTTCAACCTTCTTGGGTCCACAAAATCTTCAAAACAAAGTAAGGTTTCGGTTGCCCAAATCAAGTTTTCCAAGAATTGGTTCCAATTCTTTCTAAGTTTGCTCCTCATGCAGAATTAGTTTAGATTTTGATTTTCTTCAATTTAATTCTTTCCAAGATATCTCTTTGCCACCCAAAATTGGTTCCATATCAGATCTTTGTGCCAAGAAACATTAAGAAGAATCTGGGTGTATCGGGTGTTTCTTGTTGTGTCCAACATTGTTACCAACTTCAACCTACTGTAGTCACCTCATCTAGAATCCAAATTCAATTCTATAAATTATGTTCCTTTCTTGCTTCTCTCAAAATTCTGTAGGATCTAATCTTGCTCAATTTGGAGTCCTGTAGCTTGCCTTTTAGGGGTCCTCACACCAAAATATCCAGAATTTAGATTGGTTGACTAGATGGGAGAGATTAACTGCTTGATTTGTTTTCTGCACCTCTAGTTTCTTTTCTGGCTGATGATGCCAAAAAGGATAAGGTGTGAGATCCATTGATATCTTGATTTGGTTATTCTGCTTTGAGATGGACTCTGATTTTGATGCAAGACCTGATGACTCCGGATGACAAACCCTGCTGAATCAGACTCAACCAAATTCACTTAATTTGACCTTTAAAATATGGTTAAGCCCAATTAGGTGTGACCTGACTCAATTACCTGCAATTGACATAAAACATATCAGGTTCTTACATTTATTTAGTTAATTATTATATCAATTTCATCAAAATCAATAAAAACTAATAATAATAATTACTATAAAAATACAATACATCATTAGGTCATGTAATTGGATTGCATCTAAGGTTTATGATTTGAACATTATGGGTATAAATCGATTAAGTAATTGATCAAATCAAGTAAGTATTATTTAGAGTTAGATTAATTAAGTTACATAATTATATAATTATTGTTGATCAAATCGATTAAATTCCATATATAAAATCGATTAACCTAAGGACCTAATTTGGCTTAATGGTTTGAGTCTGATTCGCTTGAGTTAAGCTATTTGGACCAATTGACCTATTGGTGTCTAAGGCAAGTAATTAAGATATGGTTATTTAATTGATTCTGTTTGCTGATCTGGCCAATTTATTGGTGTCTAAAGAAAGTAACAGGGGACCTTAACCGATCTCCACTTATGTGACCAATTTGGAAGATTGAGTCTTCAATTGGGTTGCTTGGTATTTTTGGTTTAGCCCATGCTAATTAGATCGATCATAAGATGATTGATTAGATGAGACCTAAATCTAAATCTCTCCATAAATATTAAGTCTATAGGTCTTCCACCATTGTAGATGTGCGAGCATGCTACTGGTGTTGATTGTTCTTGACTGATTACAGTGGTTCAGATGCATGAGAACATGCAACCACTGTATTTGCAAAGAGTTGCTCTAGGATAAGAATGGGGTTGAGCCCAATAATTGTTAAGTGAGGGATCCAATGACAGCCTTACACTTACTTGTGAATGGTGGGTCGGGCTTAACTAAGGAGTATGATCAATAACTGTTAGGTGAGCCCACATGACTTAGAGACCAAGTCGCTGCGACATGCTTAGAAAGCATCTGGGTAAAGAGTTATCCATACATCGGTATGCATATTACCAATAACTGTTAGGTGAGGTGCATGGCATCAGTGAGACCGCAGCACCCCTTATGAATCTTTTTATCGTATTAGGATTTTTGTTTCCCATCCGGAGAGTGGAGGGATCTGAAAAATTAGTGAAAGTCATTGTTTGTATTTTAAAATTTTTAAAAGTAAATATAATATTAAATATAAAAATCTAACTTGAATCTTTACTCTCGTAGTTAAACAATGTCAGCCTCAAACCCTCTAGCCCGCATCTTTGAAATAAATCATTTGATCGGAACCAATTACAAAGACTGGCTCAGAAATCTCAGGATTGTCTTGACCTCAAAAAAATTAAGTCATGTACTCGATCAGAAATCCATAGTATTACCAAACTATCCTACTGCTGAGCAAAGAGCTACTTTTGAAAAATAGATGGATGAAGATAGTTCGGTCAAGTGCTATATGTTGGCATCTATTGAAAGAAGAGTGCCTTATATGCCAATCGTAAGTATTACGATGAAACTTTTCTTTATAATTTTTTAACTCATATAATGATATTTATTATTTAATAATAAAATGAGATATTGATTTATCATATTAGCTACATCTTATTATATCTAAAATTATGATGAACCCCAAAGATTAGGATAATAGTTTTAGGAGACATGAATGGGTCATGCTAGTGAGACCTAAAATCCTAATCTTAAACATTCCTGATCGTAGGAGCATTGAGTTGGAGATCAATATTCCAGATAGACTGGCACATCCTATGTATGCTCGATGGAGAGGGTGGCAGATCTCACTAGCCACTAATGTATTGGACACTAATACAAGAATTAGGGTGCTCATTTGAAAAATCAATCCACTGAATTGACTTGATGAAAGAGAACATCTTATGGAAGCCTTACTTGCATGTCAAAGATGATTCTCTAAGTGAAAGTTGTGCAAGTGATCCTTAGATCTGAGACCTCTGTGAAATCTTGTGCACATGAACTCATATTTTAGTTCATACTCAGGTATAGCATTAAGACATGTATGGGATGTTTTGGATATGTGGAGTGTGTATGAAGGTTGTGAGTAGATAAACATGGAATCGATCACTTCTAGTAAGAAAAGATCACATCCTGTGTATTCTCAATCCTAGATAACTCAAAAAAAATCTTTTAGCCAAAAGCAAGAAGGAGATTAGAAAGAGTTTCTAATGCTTCTTTATCGGAGTCATCATTGGTTAATTGAGAATCGATATGAATATGTGTTTGAGTTTGACATGATTCCATACTCATGAATATATTCAGTGTTCAGGGATGATCGAAGGATTGAATTACATAGTAACTTACCACTAAAGCATATATTTGGTATTTCTACCAAATTCTATATCTTCTGAATGAAAGAAATTTGCGGTAGTGCAGTATATGCAATTAAAAAATTTTATATAGTAAAAATAATAGATTAAATAATTTAATCTTAATCATATGTATAAGATCTGATCTTAGTCTACCATAGCAAGATCTTTGATATAAAAAATATATGGTTTATGTTGGGTATATACCCACAGCCGAAGTCCTCAGCGGAAGCAGCTGCAAGCAGACTCCATCCGGACTCCTACGGGAGCCGGACTCCGCCAATGACTTCCACAGCAGGTAGACTCCATCCGGACTCCTACGGGAGCCGAACTCCACCAACGACTTCCACAGCAGGTAGACTCCATCCGGACTCCTACAGGAGCCGGACTCCGCCAACGACTTCCACAGCAGGTAGACTCCATCCGGACTCCTACGGGAGCCGGACTCCGCCAACGACTTCCACAGCAGGTAGACTCCATCCGGACTCCTACGGGAGCCGGACTCCGCCAACGACTTCCACAGCAGGTAGACTCCATCCGGACTCCTACGGGAGTCAGACTCTGCCAACGACTTCCACAGCAGGTAGACTCCATCCGGACTCCTACAGGAGCCGGACTCCACCAACGACTTCCACAGCAGGTAGACTCTATCCGGACTTCTACGGGAGCCGGACTCCGCCAACGACTTCAACAGCAGGTAGACTCCGCCCGAAATCCTACGGGAGCCGGACTCCGCCAACTACTTCCACAGCAGGTAGACTCCATCCGGACTCCTACGGGAGCCGGGCTTCATCCTCAACATCAACTGCTGGTAAGCCTTGTCCGGACTCCTACGGGAGCCGGACTTCGCCTTTAACCTTGGTTGCAGGAAGACTCCGCTCGGACTCCTACGGGAGCCGGGCTTCGTCCTCGACTCCAACGGCTGCAAGACAGACTTCGTCCGAACTCCTACGGGAGCCAAACTCTGTCATCAGCCCCGACCACTGCCGAGCTTCGGCCGATGGATCTACATTCCCAGGCTGTATCAACGGCCATGATTCTGCTCCACTCACTGCGGCAAACCCTACGTGACTCCATTATTCTCTGACAGGCTGTATCAACGGCCATGATTCTGCTCCACTCATTGCGGCAGACCCTACGCGACCCCATTATTCTCTGACAGGCTGTATCAACGGCCATGATTCTGCTCCACTCCCTGCAGCGGGTGCCGCGTGACTCCACTGCCTGTAACAGATTCCACATGGCGAGCTACGGCGATAGCCACGATTCCACTCCACTACTCTTCGCAGTAAATTCCTCCTGACTATGGGCGGCCCACTACCTGACGGTTACAAACATCGTCATCGATCCATTACCTCCCCCGCCTATAAAAAGGGGGACCCAGATACGTTATTCTATAAGCTCATTTCTTATCTCAAAACTCTGCTAAATTCTCCGTTCGAGCACTCCATTCTTGTTGAGGCAGAGAACTAACTTGAGCGTCGGAGGGTCTTGCCGGAGCAACCCCACCTCCGGTTTAGACTTCCTTTGCAGGTCCCGACGGCGACCGCGGCTTCCCCGACTCCAGCTTCTCCGGCGCAAGCAGATTTTTGCACCAACAGAATTGGCGCTAGAGGAAGGGGCTGTGTCTTCGCAGTACCCTTGTTCTTAAAGGAGCGCTCAACGGATCCACTTCCGGCCATCTTTTCTGGCACCTAATCCTCCTTCCCTCATCTGATGCCTTCTCGCGAGGCCTCTGCACAACTACCTCCGCTATGGTCGCCGATAAGGAGTGGCCGGATGACCGGTCTCTGTCGGATTCCGTCAACGTCATCTCGGGGGAATCCCGACGGGAGGCAACCAGCATACCAGCTGCATCCCCCAAGCGGCAAAAGGTTGAAGAACCCATAACCTTTACCGAAGAAGATGCCCAGGGAGTCCAATTCCCTCATAACGATGCGGTCGTAGTTTCCTTGAACATAGCGAATTACGACGTCCGTCGCATTCTTGTTGACAACGAAAGTTCGGCCGACATCTTGTTCTACGATGCCTTTTCAAGAAGGTCCGCTCTTGGTGGTCGTCTGAGATCGATTTGCTCCCCTTTGATAGGGTTTACCGACAACGCCGTTCCGATGGAGGGAATGATAGCTTTGACTGTGGCCGCAGGTCAGTATCCAAAGCAGTCCAGAGCTCTGGTGAATTTCTTGGTGGTAAAGGCGCCATCCGCCTACAATGCAATCCTTGGCCGACCCGGCCTCAATGCTCTCAGAGCTGTCGTTTCAACCTACCATTTGAAATTGAAGTTCCCCACTAACCAGGGGATCAGAGAGGTCCGGGGAGACCAAGCCCTGGCCAGACATTGCTACAACATCGCCTTGCAAAGAAGCGACAGGGCTGACCCCTATCCCGTCGATGGGTTGGATGCTCGCGACGACCTCACCGAAGAAAGGGGCGGCCCAATTGAAGATCTGATACCGGTTTCCCTGAATGATGGGAACGCGAGCATGTGGTGTTAATTGGCTCCAACCTGGGGGAGGAGGTGCGGACGCGCCTCATTGATTTCCTCCGAAGGAATGCGGACGTTTTCACTTGGGTTCCAGCTGACATGCCGGGGATTGATACGGAGGTCATGGAACATCATCTGGCTGTCGACCCAAAGCATAGACCGACAAAAGAGAAAATCTGGAGTCATGCCCCGGAGAGGCAGAAGGCGATAGCCGAGGAAGTGGATAAGCTTCTCAAGGTCGGATTCATTAAGAAAGTCAATTATCCTGATTGGATTTCCAATGTTGTATTGGTCAAGAAAGCAAACGGCAAGTGGAGGATGTGTATAGACTTCAAAAAGCTGAATAAGGCTTGTCCAAAGGACAGCTACCCCCTTCCCAGAATCGACCAACTGGTGGACGCTACCTCAGGCCATGAGCTCCTCACTTTTATGGATGCATTCTCAGGCTACAATCAAATTAGAATGGCATCGGAAGATGAAGAAAAGACAGCTTTCATCACTAATCGCGGCCTTTACTGCTACAGGGTCATGCCGTTCGGCCTCAAGAATGCGGGTGCAACCTACCAACGGCTGGTGAACAAAATCTTCAAAGAGCAGATCGGCCGAAACATGGAGGTCTACGTGGACGATATGCTTGTAAAGAGCAAGTCTTTCGGAAATCATGTCGCCGACCTCGAGGAAACCTTTGGCGCTCTTCGGAAGTATAGAATGAAACTGAACCCAACAAAATGTGCTTTTGGGGTAACCTCGGGAAAGTTCCTGGGCTTCATGGTATCAGGGCGCGGGATTGAGGCTAATCCAGAAAAAATTCGTGCCATCCAAGAAATGACCGCCTCAAAGTCGATCAAGGAAGTTCAGCGCCTCACAGAAGGATAGCGGCTCCTAATCGCTTTGTCGCAAGGTCGGCCGAACGATGTTTGCCCTTCTTTCAGACCCTCAAGCAGTCGAAGAACTTCTGTTGGACCTCTGAATGCCAACAGGCATTCGAAGAGTTCAAAAGCTACCTTAGCTCACCACCGCTGCTGGCAAAGCCTGAACCTGGGGAGGAACTATTTTTATACCTAGCGGTCTCTCCCATGGCCCTCGCGGCCGTCTTTGTCAAAGAAGAAGCGAAAGTCCAGCGATCGATCTACTACATTAGCCGCGCACTGAGGGACGCCGAGATCAGGTACACCAAATTAGAAAAACTGACCTACGCCTTGTTGGTTGCAGCTCGGAGACTCCGACCTTACTTTCAGGGGCACACTATGACGCTACTCACCGATCAACCGATCAAGGCGGTTTTGCACCGAGCTGATACCTCTGGAAGAATGGCAAAATGGGCAATCGAGCTCACGGAATTCGACATCAACTACAGACCTAGACCAGCAGTAAAGGCCCAAATATTGGCAGATTTCATAGTAGAGTGCACCATCCCAAAGGAGGCCGAACCTGAGCAAAGCAAAGTTGATGACCTGAAGACTCAACCGAACTCCCCCAATGAAGAAGCCAGTCCCTCCGATTGCTTTTGGACCCTCTATGTGGACGGATCTTCCAACACGACAGGCACGGGTGCAGGCCTGATCTTGGTCAGCCTGGAGGGGGTCATCGCGGAGTACGCTCTGCGTTTCAAATTTCCCGCAATAAACAATGGAGCGGAATATGAGGCTCTGATCGCGGGATTAAGGATCACCAAAGAGCTGGGAATAGGTCAACTCTGGGTACACAGAGACTCCCAACTAGTGGTGGGACAAGTCAGCGGGAGTTATGAAGCGCGGGAGGACAGTATGGCCAAATATCTTGAGAAAGTAAAGGAGTTTACCCCCGCCTTTAGCAGTTTCGACATCAGGCAGATTCCAAGGTCGGAGAATACCAGAGCCGATCTTCTCTCCAAGCTGGCGACATCGGCTCCGGCCGAATTGCCCAAAGGCATCCTCTTTGAAGTTCTAAAACATCCGAGTACAGAAGAACCGCGGCCCGTAATGGAAATCGACCACGAGCCCAGCTGGGTCGACCCGCTGAAACCTATCTTAGAGATGGAGTTCTCCCCCAGGATGCGAAAGAGGCCCGGAAGCTCCGAAATCAAACCTCCCGATACATCCTTTATGAGGGCAAATTGTACAAAAGATCATATTCCTTGCCCCTCTTAAGATGCCTCCGGCCCTCGGAAGCTGACTACGCCTTGTGGGAAGTACACGAGGGAGTTTGCGAAAACCATTTGGGAGCCAGATCTTTATCCCACAAGCTACTCCGCCAAGGATACTACTGGCCAACAATGCATCATGATTCGATTGAATATGTCAAAAAGTGTGATCGATGCCAGAGATACGCCAACATCCAGAGACAGCCCGCTACCGAGCTCACACCCTTGAGTGCCCCATGGCCTTTTTCACAATGGGGGATGGATATTCTTGGCCCCTTTCCCATGGCGCCTGGGCAAAGGAAGTTTCTCCTTGTAGCAATCGACTATTTCACCAAATGGGTCGAAGCCGAGCCACTAGCAAAAATCATAGAAGCGAAAGTGCAAGATTTCGTCTGGAAATCGATCGTTTGCAGGTTCGGTTTGCCTAGAACCCTAATCACTGATAATGGACGGCAATTCGTGGGAGCCAGATTCGCCGAATTCTGTGAAGATCTAAACATCTCCCACAACTTCACATCAGTAGCCCATCCTCAGGCGAACGGCGAAGCTGAAGTAACTAATAGAACCCTTTTGCAGGGGATTAAGACAAGGCTTGAAAAAGCAAAAGGAACTTGGGAGGACGAGCTTTATCATGTGCTATGGGCGTATCGAACCACCCAGAGGTTACCTACGGGGGAGACTCCCTTTGCTTTAGCCTTTGGTACGGAAGCCGTCATCCCGATCGAGCTTAAACTCCCGTCGGCACGAGTCATGGCATTCGACGAACACCAAAATTCACAAAGTCTCAGAGCCAACCTGGACCTGCTGGAAGAAAGACGGGAGATCGCTCAGGTTTGAATGGCAGCCTATAGACAGAAAGTTGCTCGATATTACAACGCCCGAGTCAAGAACAAAGCATTTAAAGCAGGAGATCTAGTGCTCCGACGAGCTGCTATCTCGCAACCTCAGGGCCAGGAGAAACTTGCCCCAAACTGGGAGGGACCTTATGAGGTCAAAGAAGTAGTCTGGCCCGGAACTTATTATCTTAAGGAGCTCGGAGGAGCCGACCTCCCACGATCGTGGAGCTCAGAAAACTTACGGATGTACTACCAGTAACTTCATTTTAATCAAAAAAAATGCATGCCCATATGTCTTGAGACAATTCAAGCAAACTGTATCAAAAACAAAAGGGCAACCTCATAAAGTCGAAGGCCCGATTCCATTTAGACCGGATGGGGGGAGAGGCCTTACAACGCCCATATGTGCCCCCATAGCCCTGTTAGGGATAGGAGGAGAACCTCGCCCTAACTTGAGCAAAGTCGAAGGCCCGGTTCCATTTAGACCGGATGGGGGGAGAGGTCTTACAACGCCCATATGTGCCCCCATAGCCCTGTTAGGGATAGGAGGAGAACCTCGCCCTAACTTGAGCAAAGTCGAAGGCCCGATTCCATTTAGACCGGATGGGGGGAGAGGCCTTACAACGCCCATATGTGCCCCCATAGCCCTGTTAGGGACAGGAGGAGAACCTCGTCCTAACTTGAGCAAAGTCGAAGGCCCGGTTCCATTTAGACCGGATGGGGGGAGAGGCCTTACAATGCCTGTTGGTGCAAAAATCTGCTTGCGCTGGAGAAGCTGGAGTCGGGGAAGCCGCGGTCGCCGTCGGGACCTGCAAAGGAAGTCTAAACCGAAGGTGGGGTTGCTCTGGCAAGACCCTCCGATGCTCAAGTCAGTTCTCTGCCTCAACAAGAATGGAGTGCTCGAACGGAGAATTTAGCAGAGTTTTGAGATGAGAAATGAGCTTATAGAATAACGTATTTGGGTCCCCCTTTTATAGGCGGAGGAAGCAACAGATTGATGGCGACATTTGTAACTGTCTGGCAGTGGACTGCCCAGAGTCAGGCGGGGTTAGCTGCGAAGTGTAGTGGAACGGACCCGTGGCTAACGCTGGAGCGTGCCACGTGGAGTCTGCCGCGTGAAGTGGGGTGGCGTTTGTCGTCGTGACTTGCCAGTGGATGGGAGAATCACGCGGTATCCATTGCAGGAGGTGGAGCAGGATCGTGGCCATTTATCGTGGCCTGTCAGGCAGTAATGGAGCTGCGTGGGCGCGGGATCCGTCATAGGGAGTGGAGCTGTGTTGCGACCGTTACTGCGGCCTGTCAAGGAGTGATGGAGCTGTGCGGAGTCCGTCGCAGGAAGTGGAGCAGGATCGTGGCCGTAATTGTGGCCTGGGAGTGCAGATCGGCTGGCTGAAGCTCGACAGTGGTTGGAGTTCGGCCCCCGTAGGGATCCGGGCGGAGTCCTCCTTGCGATTGGGGTCGTGGGTGGAGCCCGACTCCCGTGGGGGTCCGGATGGAGTCCGGACACAGTCTGTCTGTAGCCGTTGGGGTCGAGGATGAAGCCCAGCTCCCGTAGGAGTCCGGGCGGAGTCCGCTTGCTGTTGACGTTGTCGACGGAGTCCGACTCTCGTAGGAGTCCGGACGGAGGCTACTTGCAGCTGTTGGAGTTGAGGACGAAGCCTGGCTCCCGTAGGAGTCCGGGCGGAGTCTTCCTGCAATTAAAGTCAGAGATGAAGTCCGGCTCCCGTAGGAGTCCGGACGAGGCTTACCAGCGGTTGATTTTGAGGATGGAGCCCGGCTCCCGTAGGAGTCCGGGTGGAGCCCGCCTCTCGTAGGAGTCCGGGCGGAGCCCGCTTGCGGTTGGCGTTGTCGGCAGAGTCCGGCTCCCGTAGGAGTCCGGACGGAGGCTACTTGCAGCTGTTGGAGTCGAGGACGAAGCCTGGCTCCCGTAGGAGTCCGGACGGAGTCTTCCTACAATTAAAGTCAAAGATGAAGTCCGACTCCCGTAGGAGTCCGGACGAGGCTTACCAGCAGTTGATTTTGAGGATGGAGCCCGGCTCCCGTAGGAGTCCGGGCGGAGCCCGCTTGCGATTGGCATTGTCGGCGGAGTCCGGCTCCCGTAGGAGTCCGGACGAAGGCTACTTGCAGCTGTTGGAGTTGAGGACGAAGCCTGGCTCCCGTAGGAGTCCGGGCGGAGTCTTCCTGCAATTAAAGTCAAAGACGAAGTCCGGCTCCCGTAGGAGTCCGGATGGGGCTTACCAGTAGTTGACGCTGAGGACGGAGCCCGGCTCCCGTAGGAGTCCGGGCGGAGCTGTCCTGTAATTGATATTGGCGGCGGAGCCCGGCTCCTGTAGGAGTCCGGGCGGAGTTTGCTCGTAGCTGTTGGAGTTGTCGGTGACGGAGCCCGGCTCTCGTAGGAGTTCGGGCGGAGCTGTCCTGTAGTCGATGTCGGCGATGGAGCCCGGCTCCCGTAGGAGTCCGAGCGGAGTTTGCTCGTAGCTGTTGGAGTTGTCGGTGACGGAGCCCGGCTCCCATAGGAGTCCGGGCGGAGCTGTCCTATAGTCGATGTCGGCGGCGGAGCCCGGCTCCCGTAGGAGTCCTGGCGGAGTTTGCTCGTAGCTGTTGGAGTTGTCGGTGACGGAGCCCGACTCCCGTAGGAGTTCGGGCGGAGCTGTCCTGTAGTCGATGTTGGCGGTGGAGCTCGGCTCCCGTAGGAGTCCGGGTGGAGTTTGCTCGTAGCTGTTGGAGTTGTCGGTGACGGAGCCCGGCTCCCGTAGGAGTCCGGGCGGAGCTGTCCTATAGTCGATGTCGGCGGCGGAGCCTGGCTCCCGTAGGAGTCCGGGCGGAGTTTGCTCGTAGCTGTTGGAGTTATCGGTGACGGAGCCCGGCTCCCGTAGGAGTTCGGGCGGAGCTGTCCTGTAGTCGATGTCGGCGGCGGAGCCCGGCTCCCGTAGGAGTCCGGGCGAGTTTGCTCGTAGCTGTTGGAGTTGTCGGTGACGGAGCCCGGCTCCCGTAGGAGTCCGGGCGGAGCTGTCCTGTAGTCGATGTCGGCGGCGGAGCCCGACTCCCGTAGGAGTCCTGGCGGAGTTTGCTCGTAGCTGTTGGAGTTGTCGGTGGCGGAGCCCGACTCCCGTAGGAGTTCGGGCGGAGCTGTCCTGTAGTCGATGTCGGCGGCGGAGCCCGGCTCCCGTAGGAGCCCTGGCGGAGTTTGCTCGTAGCTGTTGGAGTTGTCGGTGATGGAGCCCGACTCCCGTAGGAGTACGGGCGGAGCTGTCCTGTAGTCGATGTTGGCGGTGGAGCTCGGCTCCCGTAGGAGTCCGGGTGGAGTTTGCTCGTAGCTGTTGGAGTTGTCGGTGACGGAGCCCGGCTCCCGTAGGAGTCCGGGCGGAGCTGTCCTGTAGTCGATGTCGGCGGCGGAGCCTGGCTCCCGTAGGAGTCCGGGCGGAGTTTGCTCGTAGCTTTGGAGTTGTCGGTGACGGAGCCCGGCTCCCGTAGGAGTTCGGGCGGAGCTGTCCTGTAGTCGATGTCGGCGGCGGAGCCCGGCTCCCGTAGGAGTCCGGGCGGAGTTTGCTCGTAGCTGTTGGAGTTGTCGGTGACGGAGCCCGGCTCCCGTAGGAGTCCGGGCGGAGCTGTCCTGTAGTCGATGTCGACGGCGGAGCCCGACTCCCGTAGGAGTCCTGGCGGAGTTTGCTCGTAGCTGTTGGAGTTGTCGGTGGCGGAGCCGACTCCCGTAGGAGTTCGGGCGGAGCTGTCCTGTAGTCGATGTCGGCGGCGGAGCCCGGCTCCCGTAGGAGCCCTGGCGGAGTTTGCTCGTAGCTGTTGTAGTTGTCGGTGATGGAGCCGGCTCCCTCATAGGAGTACGGGCGGAGCTGTCCTGTAGTCGATGTCGGCGTGGAGCCGGCTCCCGTAGGAGTCCGGGCGGAGTTTGCTCGTAGCTGTTGGAGTTGTCGGTGACGGAGCCCGGCTCCCGTAGGAGTCCGGGCGGAGCTGCATGTAGTCCGATTCCACTGAGGATTTCGGCTGTGGGTATTTTATACCCAACACCAGTCCCTCTACTTCCGAGTTGAATTTCAAATGAAGGAAGTATAGAGAGAGAGATGGGCACAGCCGAAACCGTCCCTTCGAATCCTGCGCACTGCCGTCTCCAGATATTTTGGCATTAAATGTGCGCGTGCCGGAGTCTTTCGAATTGGAGCGGTACGAGGGGATGCTTCGAAATTCCTGTAGGTACACTGGTCTAGGTACGGTGCAATTATGATCCTGCCGACCGTCGGCCGCTTTTAGCCATCTGTCAGGGGGAGTGGGACACGTGTCGGATGCGGACTGGCCTGGGGGATTCGTGATCATTATGGCACCGGATCCCAAGGTCTATTTAAACCCGTCCTCCCACCTTTAGGCGTCCTACTCCGTTCTGAGTTCTCGCTAGTGTCTGTCTTCTCTTCGAGAGCCCTGCTTCAGTGAGCATCTTCTCGAGCCGTAGGCGCCTTCCATTTTTCGTCCCTCAGGTCCCTCAGAGTAATATAGGTTAGTGCCAACCTTCCTCTCACCGCCTAGGGGCTTCTTTTCTCGTCATTACTTTTGTGCATCCCTCCAAGTTAGTCTTCGGCCTCTCGTTCCCCTTTCGGTCCGTCTTTTTAGGGTCCTTTAGATCCCCCCTTCGAAACTACTCAAAATGTCCTCTGGCTCTTCTGCTCCCAGCAGTTCCGAGAGTTCTTCTGCTTCAAACCCCCAGGTCCCTGTCTCTGTGGACGAACCCACGTCTGGGGCTGGGCTTCGCCCGATTTTCGCACCGGGCGTTATTCCATATTCCTCGACTTCGGAGGAACTCCTTCTGATAAGGGTTCAGTATGGGGTTCCTCCGGAGTACGACCTGGAGCTACCTGGCCCCTCTGACCGGGCCAGCACTCCCCCTCCCGGTCGCTTTTGTTTGTATCAGGAAGCGTTCCGTGCCGGACTCCGGCTTCCGCTTCCTTCCTTTGTCGCTGCCCTCTTCCGCTTCTTGGACATCTCCCTCGCTTCCGTGGCCCCGAATTCCTTTAAGTTTTTGATAGGGTTTCTCTCCCTCTGCCACGTAGTCGAGGTTCAGCCGTCTCTCTCCTTGTTTAGGCATTTTTATACCTTCAAACGCCATCCTTCGGTGAAGGACTGGTGGTACTTCTCCCCCAGTTCGGTAAGAAGGGGTTGCTGAAAGGCGCCCCTTCTTCGATCCATAATTGGAAGGAGAAATACCTCTTCGTCCACTGCCCGACCCTGGAACTGGGCCTGCCCCCTTGGGGCTCTCTGAAGGATTCTGTCCGTCGGGCTCCCAGCCTGGGGGAGGACGACCTCCAAGCCGCCCAGAAGCTTCTGACTTATCCCGCTCCTTCCCTTCCTAATCTTCTGAGGGAGCAGCTTCTTTTCAACATCGGCCTGAGCCCCCAGGATCCAGCGAGTATTCATCTTATCTTTTCTTTTCTTGCCTTTCTTCTCTTCTTCTCTTTACCTCTTTTTCCTTCCCTTTTTCTTTCTTCTTCTTTCTTTTTTTTTTTTTTTTTTTTTTTTTTTGACTCTTGATTGATCGGTGTTGCTTCTTTTTCCCCTTTTTCTTCTTTCTTCTCTTTCTTCTTTTTCTTTTTTTTCTTTTTTTTTTTTTTTTTTTTTAGGAATGGATGCCGAAGCAACGCGGATGCTCGCTAGGGGCATGAGAGCTCAGAAGAGAAAGGGCGCGGTGGCCTCCGGATCGGCGAAGAGGGCCAGGGCGGAGGAGACGAGCTTGGCTGCACCCGTCCAGGCAGCCCCAGCCATCGACATTCCCTCAGATATCGAGCCAGTGGCTCCCCGGGCCTCCTCGAGGAGCCCGCCGACTGGGGCCCCCGCTCTGGGGGTTCGCTCCACGGAGGCGCCCACCGCGAGGAGGAGGAGGAAATCGGTGGCTCGCAGGGTGAGTAGCCACCGAGCTGCTGTAGACGAGTCCGTCTGCTCTGAGGAGGGATCGGAGAATCCCTTCGACGATAGGAACTTGATCAGGCGGTTGATCGACGGCTGCATCCTGTCCGACGTCGTGGGGAGGATCGACCGCACCGATCCTGAGCAGCGGGCTTGGGACTCTTTGGGGTCCTTCCTCGAGGTAAACGGATCTTTACTTACACGGTCACTCAGCCTTTGTCGTAATTCTCTATCCATCCTTGCAGATTGGGCACCAGCTCTTCGCCTATATCGAGGCAGTGAGCCACATGAGGAGGGACATCCTCCAGGTGGAGGAACGCTGCCAAGCCGAGGTTGCCCGCCTCCAAGCGAAGTCGGCTGAAGTAGCCGCCCTCTAGGAGGCCCTGGAAAGAGAGAAGCAAGCCGGGAGGAGGAGAGGCAGATCTTGGAGGAGTCGGTGAGGAAGACGGAGGCCGAGGTCGCCCATTTGGTCGAGCAAACTCCGGTCCTGGTCTCGGAGGCCAGGGCCCTTGCGGTGGAGGAATTCAAGGCCTCCACGGAGATGAGGGACCTGAATGTCCAGTTCGGCCAAGAGGCGTTCACCAAGGGGTTCGAGCTCTGCCAAGAGAAGGTGGCCAGCAAATTCCCCGAACTCGACCTCGGCTTTCTTGAGGAGTCTGAAGACGAGGCCGGCCCCTCGTCCGCCACCACCGCGGTCGCACCCCCCGCGCCGAGTTCTCCACCTCCCGCCCCTGAGGTCTGAGACCTCTGATCTTGTGCCCTTATTTTGTCGCAATATTTTCTTTCTGTTTGTCTTCACAATTATTCAATCAATAAAGTCGAATTTCTTGTTGTGGATGGCTTCTCGTTCCCCCTCCTCCTTCTTTCTGCTTTTCTCCTTGCAATGAGTCGTTCCCTGATGCTTTTGCCTTCCGATGGCAGTGCCCTGCAGAAGCACTCCCCTTGCCCCTGGGGGTCCCGCTGAAATCGACAATCCAGCGGTTGAAAAAGGAGGTCCTTCACCTGACGAAGAAGTTGAAGAAGACGGAAGGCGAACTCCGCAAATCGAGAGAAGGCCATTCTGAAGCCGTCGCTGAGGCCGCCCACTTTCGGAGTCTCCATGTGAAGGCGATCATGGATTACAGCCGGAGGAAGGCGAACTTCGCAAAGGAACTCGAGGAGTGCAAGAAGAGCACCAGCGACCGTATTTGGGATCAAGAAGCCAGGATCAGCGCCCTTAAGGTGGAACTGTCAGCTGCGAAGAGGAAGATCGGCCAGCTGGAAGGAAATTCATCCCGACTCTTGGCCCGGGTCGATGATGAACAGAAGTGGTCGCAGAAGGTCTCCGACCTTCAGAAGCAGCTTCAAGATGCCGAGATGAGCCACGACGTGCAGCGGACCAGCTGGCGCCGGCAAGTGGAAGAGTATAAAGGGAGATTCCAGATGGCGGCCGACGAAGTCGTTCGTCTCCAGAGGCAGCTGGCTAACAGGGCGCAGCTTACTTTCGCCCAAGATTCTGAAGAGCTCCAAGCCCTGAGAGGCACTGTTGAAGGGATTTCTGTCTCCCTCGGGGAGAAGACAGCCGAGCTGCAACAAGTGAAGTCCAACTGGCACTTGAGCGGTGGGCCGTCGTAGACACGGAGGTGGAGTCCGAAGTTTTGAGGAAGAGACGTCAAGAAGCGGAGGCTGAGAGCCAGCAACTTCGTCGGGCGCTCCAGGATGCGCTGCGGAAGAGGGAAGAGCTAGAAGGAGAAATAGAGAATCTGAGGCAGTCCTGGTTGAGGGACGGAATAGATAACTCTATGTTGCCCAGCTATGCAACCCAAGAGGGGGGGGTGAATTGGGTTTCTAAAAATTTTAAGCCCAACAGATAACTTATGAAGAACAAAACAATAGCTTTAAATCAATATTAATTACCTAAAGCAGTATTGCAAAATATAATAAAGAAATAAGATAAAGCGATAAAGCACACCACAAACACAAGGATTTATAGTGGTTCGGTGCTAACCTTGCACCTACATCCACTCCCCAAGATCCCACTTGGGAATTTCAATCCACTATCCTTTGTATTCAACCCGAATACAAAACGTCAGAAACTCCGACACTAGCTATCCCAAGCCAGAATACAAGACGTCGGAAACTCCGACACTAGCTATCCCAAGCTAGAACACTTGTTTTCCGGGTACAAGCAAACCCAAAACACTCCGATTTCAGGTTCGGATCAACCTTTCCTTGTTTTGGAAATCCTCCAAAAATAAGAGCAAAAACTCACAAAGAGTAAGAATATTTAGAGCACAGATTAATACAATAACAGCTCCTTAAATGAGCAAATATAACAATAAAAGCTTTACTCAAATGAAGAACCCCTTTTTCAGATTTTCTCAAGATGAATGAACGGTTGAACTAATGCTTGAGAAGAGGTTGATTGTTGATTGAAGATCTCTTGAAAGCTTTGAACGATCTCTAGATCAAGGTTGAAATGATAGGCGTGAAGAATTCTCTCCTTGAAAGATCTTGCTTTTCTCTTTCACAATCTCTCTGGTATATTGTGGATCCTCTCTCTTTTTCTCTATGGATATTTCGTTGATCTCAGGCTTTTTCTTGCAAATTTCGGATCCTCTCTTCTGTTCTTCTCTTTTTCCTCTTTTTCTCTTCACATTTGATTTCACGTTTGATCCACTATTTAATCTGCAATTTCTTTCATCATTTAAAGCATTTTGTAGCATTAGAAGCAAGAGAAAACAATTTAGGTAGATAAAGAGCCGTTAGAGGATTTTTAAGAAGCATAAATGGCAATTAAGACGGGCAAAAAAATAGCCGTTGCTGACATTTCCCATCGCAGGGGTCGACTCATGAGTCGACTCATGCTTCAGGGGTCGACTCATGCATCAGGAGTCGACTCATGAGTCGACTTCTGTTGCAAAGACCAGAGAATGAGTTTCTGGAAATTCTTGGCTCAAATTAGCAGGGGTCGACTCATGAGTCGACTCATGCCTTGTGGGTCGACTCATGAGTCGACTCACAGGTCGTGCCAAACCAGAAAACTAGCGTGCCAAGGAGAATTTTTGCGTGCCAATCAGCTCACAGTGCCATGAGTTGACTCATGAGTCGACTCATGCACTTCAAACCTTCATAACTTCAAAAATATAAGTCCAAACACAATGAAATTTTCACCAATAGATTTCAAATCATTTGTTCTACCAAATGGTACTATCAAATCAGGATTTTAGTGAAATTATGATTTTCTCCTTGAAGAGCATAAGGACTTTTTCATTTTAAAATATTGTATCCCTTCAATCTGCTTTGTAATCATCAAAATCAATCTAGGAGCAACAATCTCCCCCTTTTTGATGATGACAAAACATTTGAACAAAAATATTTATGTTAATGCATTAAATTCAAAAGAATCCATTATAGGTTTATATGCTTGAAAAGAGTATGATTCTTTTGGCATGTAATATAAATGCAAAAATAGTTTGTCCATTTTCTTAAGGATTTGAAAAGGGTATTAGATCATTTTGAGTTCAAGATATATCAGAGCAAGAGAAGATAAATAACTTTTTCTATGTATCAGAGCAAAAATAATTTTTACAATGATATCAGAAAAGATTTTATAATGTATCAGAGCAAGAAAATTTTATAATGTATCAGAGAAAATTTCATACAGTATCAGAGCAAATATTATAATATATTAGAGAAACCTTCACACTGTATCGGATCAAATGTTATCATGTATCAGATCAAGTTGAAAGAAATTGTAGGATGTATCAGAGTAAAACAAATTTCTTATTGATGTATCAAGGTGAGTAAAATTTCAAAAGCAAGTTTGAATATCAGAGCTTATATAAAAAAAATACTTATTTGCATTGTACTCATGATTTTGCTTTTGATGGATGACTTTTTGTTAAAGTTCTGTCTGATACCAAATTTTGATACCAAAAATTTCTCAAAGTTTTGTTTAATCTTTCAATCCTTGTTTTTGTCTAATTTCTCCAATATTTATTTAATTTCTTCAATATTTGTTTTTGTTTAATTTCTCCCCCTTTTTCTCATAATTTAGGGTTTTGCTTTTTGTCTAATTTTAATTTTTGTTTAATTTTAATTTCTCTCCCTTTTTGACATCATCAAACATAGTTAACTCTTCCTTTTCTTTTTCTGAAAATATTCTTTAATTTCCTCCTCTTTAGAGTTTTTCACAAATGTTTGCTCCCCCTTAATATAGCAATTATCAATAGCAAACAACAACAAGGAGAAGATAATATTTCAATAGATGTATCAGTGATTGAAATATAACCAAAATATAATCATTACAAAGAGGTAGAAATATAGGTAAAAGATGATTCCATTAATATCATAATTGTTTCAATACATAAAATTCAACCAGCTAAATGTCAATACATGACCCCAAGGTATAGATCCTAGAATAAGTTACTAACTCCTAGGACCTAGTAAAGATCAAGATAAGTCAATGATCGGAGTCATCAGATATAGGGTGAGGAGATGATGGATCAGAAGTGCGTCCTCTACCCCGTCTGCCTCTGCCACGAGTGGAAGTGCTGGCACGCGCAGGAGAACGAGATGAACTGGGTGGCTGAGAACGCTGAGATGCTAGGGACTGAACAAAAAGGGTGAGTCTGATAGAATCAAGTACGTTCAGTGCTCTGGAAACAGATTGAAGTAGAGCAGTGAACTGGGTAGTAGCATGCTCACTCGATCCTCTGATCTCTTTCCTCAGTAGCTCATATCCACCTTCTAATGCTCCTCTGAGCCTTCCAGCCTCTGCAGTGAGGTCTGTGACCTCAATAGTAGACTCTGTGGCTGGGGATGGGCCAATGCAAGGACTTGCCCCTGCAAGTCAAGAACTCTGCCAGTAAGTCTCCAGACTGTATCCTCAAGCTGCTGTATCCTGACGGACTGATCTGAAATCATCTGAAATACAGTGGAGATGTGGGGAGTAATGGTCTGATCAGAAGAAGTAGCTCCAGGTGCAAAAGAAGTACTACTCCACTGGCTAGACAGCAAAGAAGCCACACGCTGTGAAATATGCTCGATCTGATCGTCAGCCAGTCTGAACTCTGATGGAGGTGCTCTGCTCTCTGGCTGATACACTGGTGTGGGCATCCTAGTAAACTCAGAAGGGCCAGCCTCAGTATCAGGAATGAACTGGGTATCTGGTGAAGCTGCCCTGAAGTCATGTACAGGAGAAGATGGACCTTCTTCTTCTACTCTGCCTTCAGTTCTATCTTCAGCTCTTTCCTCAGCTCTTTCTTCTTCAGAGCCCTTGATCCAACCACCAATAGTCTTTGTAATTCCCATTCGATGCAGGCTGTGTTGGTTGAAAGTGTCCACATGTGAGAGCTTGGTAGGTGTCTCCCCCTCACAGCTGACTCCAAACCTCCTAAATACTCTAGTAAGGGCCATACCATAAGGCAAGTGTGTCTTGGATCTGTTCAAAGTTTCTCTCATGGCCTCTATCATAAGTGCAGGGAGGTTTAGGGGGGTCTGAGTGATGATATGAAACATGACACATACATCTCTGCCAGATAGTAAGTCATGTCTACCACTCCTAGGAAAGAATAGTTTTGTCACAATCTGATGCAGGACCCTCATCTCAATGGACAGTAGCTTTGCTTCCAATCTGTTTAAACTTCCTGAAAAATCTTCTCCTAAGATAGTTCTGATCCCTTCTTCTTTAATTGGGAGTTCTATATATGAGTATCCTTCACTAGGCAACTGAAGTATCTCTCCCAATATCCTAGAATCCAAACAGATGTCAATCCCCTTTACAGTTGAAGTCACAGACCCGTTTCCATAATTTAGGTTCTGGTAGAACTCTCTGACTAGATCAACATAGGTGACTTCCTTAAGAGAGCAATAAAGTTCCCATCCTTGATTTTTGATCTTGGTAGCAAAAGTAAAGCCTTCTTTCTCAAAGAACCGAAAATCTATATTTTTCTCGGTTTTTACTTTTCTATCAGAAAGAAGATTTACACTAGGGCTTATGGAGGATTGAGAGAGACCTTGAGCATGAACTGAAACTGAATCGGGAATACTGGAAGACTGAGCATGCCTTTTCTTTCGGACAATTTCCTCAGGCTCTCGGATTGATTTCCTCCTTTGGGAAGTTTCATCTTTGGAGCCATATCCAATAAAGTAGCAGACAAGAAGACTTGAATTCAGTGGAGGAGGGATCACAAAAGAGTAAAGAAGAATTTTGGTGGAGAAAAGAAGTGGATTTTGAATGAACGGTGAAGTTCTAGGGCACGTTCCACCCGCGCCTATCACTGCGAGAAAGCACAGAAAAGTCCTTTTCAAGGAGGCGATTTTTGGTGGAGAGAAGGAGGGAGAATTGCCTCAGAATTGATCCTTGGATTTGGAGCAAAAAGAGTTGGAGAGGACGGCTTTCGGAAGGAAGACGACGAGAAGATGAGTCGTCTCATAAACAGGGTTTCCTGTTTTAAAAACAATGAACCCGATGGAAGTTGGTGGGATTTACAAGTTTGCCATTGAGTCGACTCATGGGGGTCGACTCATGAAGTTCAGAAAATCAGGAAAAATGTAAATAAATTCCAGAAAAGTTCAAAATTTTGGGAGAAGGAATTTTGCTCAATGATAAGTTTTTAGAGTGATAAAACTGAGCTTTTAGAACCAGGATAGTTGTTGGAAATTGAGCTCTAAGAATATTTGATAATAATTAAGAGAAGTTTAGGCAAATGGATCTAGAATTCCTAGATTTCTCCTAATTTCACAGAATCTATCCTCACTAAGGGCCTTTGTAAAGATATCGGCTAATTGATTTTCAGTGCAAACATATTCAAGAATTATATTTTTGTTTTGAACATGTTCTCTTATAAAATGATGTCTTATTTCAATATGTTTAGATCTTGAGTGTTGAATTGGATTTTTAGATAGATTTATGGCACTTATGTTATCACATTTTATTGGTGTTTCATTAAGTTTGATTCCAAAATCTTCGAGTTGTTGCTTAATCCACAAGATTTGAGCACAACAACTTCCGGCTGCAATGTATTCGGCCTCAGCCGTAGACAGTGCCACCGAATTTTGTTTCTTGCTAAACCATGAGATTAGGTTAACTCCAAGAAATTGGCAAGTTCCACTTGTGCTTTTTCTATCTAATTTACATCCAGCAAAATCAGCATCAGAATATCCTAACAAATTAATTTGTGAGTCCTTAGAGTACCATAACCCTATAGTTTGTGTACCATTTAAGTATCTAAGGATTCTTTTAACAGTATTCAAATGAGATTCCTTAGGATTAGATTGATATCTTGCACATAAGCAAACACTAAACATGATATCAGGCCTACTTGCAGTTAGATATAATAATGAGCCAATCATACCTCTGTAGTATTTTAAGTCTACGCTTTTACCTTCATCATCCTTGTCAAGCTTACTTGAGGGACTCATTGGTGTGCCAATAGGTTTGCAGTTCTCCATTCCAAATCTTTTGAGTAGTTCCTTGGTATACTTGCTTTGGGTGATGGAGATTCCCTCTTTTGATTGTTTGATTTGGAGTCCGAGAAAGAAAGTGAGTTCTCCCATCATGCTCATCTCGAACTCTCCCTGCATAAGCTTAGCAAAGTCTTGACAAAGGGATTCATTAGTAGACCCAAAAATTATGTCATCAACATAAATTTGTATAATTAGCATATCATTTTGGTTTCTTCTAATAAATAGGGTTGTGTCTACATTGCCTCTTGAGAAACCATTATTTAGTAGAAATTTGCTTAGCCTTTCATACCATGCTCTAGGTGCTTGTTTTAGACCATATAAAGCTTTATTTAATCTAAAGACATGATTGGGAAAAGCATGATTTTCAAATCCAGGGGGTTGTTCTACATATACTTCTTCAGAAATATATCCATTTAAAAATGCACTTTTAACATCCATTTGAAATAGTTTGAATTTCATAAAGCAAGCATAAGCAAGTAGAAGTCTAATGGCTTCTAATCTAGCAACAGGTGCAAAGGTTTCATCAAAATCAATTCCTTCTTCTTGATTATATCCCTTAGCAACCAGTCTTGCTTTATTTCTAATTACATTTCCATGCTCATCTAACTTGTTTCTAAAGACCCATTTTGTACCAATTATTGAATAATCTTTAGGTCTTGTTACTAAGGTCCAAACATTATTTCTTTCAAATTGATTAAGTTCTTCTTGCATAGCATTAATCCAATTATGATCATTTTCAGCTTCTTCAAAAGTTTTAGGTTCAAGTTGAGATACAAATGCACAATGATTAAGTACATCTCTAAGTGAAGAACGTGTTTTTACCCCATGCATGGGATCACCAATTATTAACTCCTTAGGGTGGTTATGAACATACCTCCATTCCTTGGGTAAGTCATTTGTACCTTGAGGTTGTTCTTGAATTTCTTCACCTCTTTCATTTTGTTCGTCTTCTTGATCCTTGTCTTTTGGAGTTGCTGATTCTTTCAGAGTGATTTCCTTCATACCTTCTATTAGTAGATCTGCATCATCAACACCCTCATTCTTCCTTGAAGGAAGATCGTTAGATTCATCAAAGACAACATGTATGGACTCCTCAACTACTAAAGTTCTTTTGTTGAAAACTCTAAATGCTTTACTAGTGGAGGAGTAACCTAGAAAGATTGCTTCATCTGATTTTGCATCAAATTTACCAAGTTTTTCTTTTCCATTATTTAATACAAAACATCGGCAACCAAAAATATGAAAATATGCAATATTTGGTTTTCTTCCTTTCCAAAGTTCATAAGGGGTTTTCTTTAAAAATTGTCTAATTAAAGCACGATTTAAAATGTAACATGCTATGTTAATAGATTCCGCCCAAAAATATCTTGGAAGGTTGCTTTCACAAAGCATGGTACGGGCCATTTCTTCTAAGGTTCTATTTTTCCTTTCAACTACCCCATTCTGTTGGGGTGTCCTAGGAGCAGAAAAGTTATGGCCAATTCCATTTTCATCACAGAAATTTTCAAAGTCATGATTTTCAAATTCTGTTCCATGATCACTTCTAATATTTTGAATTGAAAACCCTTTTTCATTTGTGACTTTTCGATGAAATTTCGTGAAAATTTGAAAAGTTTCATTTTTGTGAGCTAAAAAGAAAACCCAAGTAAAACGAGAGTAATCATCAATTATTACAAATCCATATCGTTTTTCTCCTAGACTAGTGGTTCTAGTTGGTCCAAATAAATCCATATGTAAGAGCTCTAAAGGTCTAGAAGTTGAAACAGTGTTTTTGGATTTAAATGATACTCTAGTTTGTTTGCCTAATTGGCATGCATCACAAATTCTATCCTTTTCAAAATTCAGTTTTGGCAAACCGAGAACTAAATCCTTTTTAATTAATTTTGAAAGAGAATGCATGCTAATATGTGCAAGTCTACGATGCCACAGCCAACTAGTCTCATTTATTTTAGCACTTAAGGAAACTAGGCATTGCATGTCTAATTTAGTTAAATCATTCAAGTCTACCATATAAACATTGCCATGCCTATGTCCTATAGATTTAATGCCATCGTTAATAGGACTTGTCACAATGCAAACAGATGATTCAAAACTTACTTTATACCCTTTATCACAGAATTGACTAATGCTAAGTAAGTTATGCTTTAAACCTTTAACTAGTAAAACATTCTCAATGTATTTGGAGGGAGTGATACCAATGTTACCTATCCCGATGATCTTTCCTTTGCCATTATCTCCAAAGGTGACCATCCCTCCATCCTTAGCATCAAGCGTGATGAATTGTGATTCATCACCAGTCATGTGTCTCGAGCATCCGCTGTCAAGATACCATTTCCTGTTTCCTTCTTGGGATGCTAGACACACCTGCAAGCACAGATCAAGTTTCTATCTTAGGTACCCAAGCTTTCTTGGGTCCTTTCAGGTTAGTCAGAATGGTTCCTTTTGGAACCCATATTTTCTTTGTGTTTGCATATTTGTTAATAAGACATGTGTATGATTTATGTCCTATTCTTCCACATTTAAAACAAGTAATATTTGTAGACTTTTTGCTTGAATAATTTGCATAAATATCCTTCAGAAATTTTTTTTCTTCAGGGGTTTATAACCAAGTCCAGCCTTATCATATATAGCTTTCTGATTATCAAGGATCATATTTAGCTTGTTTGAACTTAAGGTGAACTTATCTACTATAGATTTCAGCCTGTTAATTTCATCCTTAAAGTTTTGATTTTCTTGAATCAATGTGAATTTTTCAATTGAAAGAATTTCAGCTTGTTTCACTAAGGACTGATTTTTCAATTTCAGCTCTTTGTTTTTCTTCCCTAGTTTCTTTAATTCATCAATTGAATCATAGAATACTTCATGTAATTCTTCAAAAGTGAATTCACTAGTGGATTCAGAAGTTACCTCATTTTCGTGTGCCATCAGGCACAGGTTGGCTTGTTCTGTTGAGGTTTCCTCGTCGGAGCTTGAGTCATCACTCGCACTCCAGGTCGCCATCATTGCTTTCTTTTTGAACTTTCTGGACCTTTCTTCAGTTGTGGACATTCGGATCTGAAATGTCCCGGCTTCTTGCATTCGTAGCATGTAAGGGGTTGATCTTTCTCCTTTTCTTTGCTTTGATCCCCTTTTGTGAATTTCTTTCTCATCCCCTGTTTCCTTTTTCTTAGAAACTTCTTAAATTTCGGGTGATGAGAGCCATCTCTTCATCCTGATCTTCATCTTCAGAATCATCCGTTTCATAATCAGGTGAAGTTGTGGATTTGAGGGCAATGGTTCTTTTCTTTTTGACTTCATCCTCTTGATGTTGCTTCATGCTAAGTTCATGAGTCATCAAGGATCCAAGAAGCTCTTCTAGAGGTAGAGTGTTCAAGTCCTTTGCTTCTTGGATGGCAGTCACCTTGGCTTCCCAAGTTCTTGGCAGTGACCTGAGAATCTTCCTTACAAGTTCACTGTTAGTATAAGATTTGCCAAGACTCTTTAAACCATTGATTATATCAGTAAAATGAGTAAACATAGCAGTTATGGACTCATCATGCTCTATTTTGAACAATTCATATTTATGTACAAGCATGTTTATTTTAGACTCTTTTACTTGATTTGTTCCCTCATGGGTGACTTCTAACCTATTCCATATTTCTTTAGCAGATGTACAAGTAGAAATGCGATTAAATTCACTAGCATCTAGTGCACAATAAAGAACATTCATAGCTTTGGCATTTAATTGTGCCAATTTCTTGTCAACCTCATCCCATTCTTTCTCGGTTTGGTTGACTCCTCACCATCTATAATCTTGGTGGGTGTGTGAGGACCATTCACTATGATACTCCACATATCATAGTCGAGTGCTTGTATGAAAATCTTTATCCGAGCTTTCCAATAGGTGTAATTAGACCCATTGAAAAGTGGAGGTCGGTTTGTTGATTGCCCCTCGGCTAGAGAAGTTCCAACATGGGTTGCCATAGATCTTTGGCTCTTTGATTGTTAGATCAAAGAAGGGCTAGAGCACCGGCTCTGATACCACTTGTTGCCCAGCTATGCAACCCAAGAGGGGGGGGTGAATTGGGTTTCTAAAAATTTTAAGCCCAACAGATAACTTATGAAGAACAAAACAATAGCTTTAAATCAATATTAATTACCTAAAGCAGTATTGCAAGGATATAATAAAGAAATAAGATAAAGCGATAAAGCACACCACAAACACAAGGATTTATAGTGGTTCGGTGCTAACCTTGCACCTACATCCACTCCCCAAGATCCCACTTGGGAATTTCAATCCACTATCCTTTGTATTCAACCCGAATACAAAACGTCGGAAACTCCGACACTAGCTATCCCAAGCTAGAATACAAGACGTCGGAAACTCGACACTAGCTATCCCAAGCTAGAACACTTATTTTCGGGTACAAGCAAACCCAAAACACTCCGATTTCAGGTTCGGATCAACCTTTCTTGTTTTGGAAATCCTCCAAAAACAAGAGCAAAAACTCACAAAGAGTAAGAATATTTAGAGCACAGATTATACAATAACAGCTCCTTAAATGAGCAAATATAACAATAAAAGCTTTACTCAAATGAAGAACCCCTTTTTCAGATTTTTTCAAGATGAATGAACGGTTGAACTAATGCTTGAGAAGAGGTTGATCGTTGATTGAAGATCTCTTGAAAGCTTTGAACGATCTCTAGATCAAGGTTGAAACGATAGGCGTGAAGAATTCTCTCCTTGAAAGATCTTGCTTTTCTCTTTCACAATCTCTCTGGTATATTGTGGATCCTCTCTCTTTTTCTCTATGGATATTTCATTGATCTCAGGCTTTTTCTTGCAAATTTTGGATCCTCTCTTCTGTTCTTCTCTTTTTCCTCTTTTTCTCTTCACATTTGATTTCACGTTTGATCCGCTATTTAATCTGCAATTTCTTTCATCATTTAAAGCATTTTGTAGCATTAGAAGCAAGAGAAAACAATTTAGGTAGATAAAGAGCCGTTAGAGGATTTTTAGGAAGCATAAATGGCAATTAAAACGGGCAAAAAAATAGCCGTTGCTGATATTTCCCGTCGCAGGGGTCGACTCATGAGTCGACTCATGCTTCAGGGTCGACTCATGCATCAGGAGTCGACTCATGAGTCGACTTCTGTTGCAAAGACCAGACAATGAGTTTCTGGAAATTCTTGGCTCAAATTAGCAGGGGTCGACTCATGAGTCGACTCATGCCTTGTGGGTCGACTCATGAGTCGACTCACAGGTCGTGCCAAGCCAGAAAACTAGCGTGCCAAGGAGAATTTTTGCGTGCCAATCAGCTCACAGTGCCATGAGTTGACTCATGAGTCGACTCATGCACTTCAAACCTTCATAACTTCAAAAATATAAGTCCAAACACAATGAAATTTTCACCAATAGATTTCAAATCATTTGTTCTACCAAATGGTACTATCAAATCAGGATTTTAGTGAAATTACGATTTTCCCCTTGAAGAGCATAAGGACTTTTTCATTTTAAAATATTGTATCCCTTCAATCTGCTTTGTAATCATCAAAATCAATCTAGGAGCAACACTCTAGGTCGGAGGGAGCAGGGCCTCCTTAGAGCACTTTTTGCCTTTCTGTCTTATCATGTAGTTACTTCCTTTTTGTTATTTTGCCTTCCTTTCCTTGGCCTTCCTGGCTTTGTAGTGTGTATATCGGAAATGGAATAAAAAGAGCATTTTGCATTACCTCATCCACCACTGCACTAATATTGCTGTCTACCGAACCTTTCTTGCCATCTGACTTGCCTGATGTTGACATCGTTGGGAGGGGGCTTTTTCCTTTCATCTGATCTTGTTAGCCGGCCAGGTTTCGCCACCATTAACCCTTGCTGCGAAGTCATGGATGGAGCCCGACTCTCGTAGGAGTCCGGCTGAAGTCTTCCTTGTAGGCGGAACCCGGCTCCCGTAGGAGTCCGGGCGAAGTCTTCCTTGCGGGCGGAACCCAGCCCCTGTAGGAGTCCGGGTGAAGTTTTCCTCGCAGGCGGAACCCGACTCCCGTAGGAGTCCGAATGGAGTCTTCCTCGCGGGCGGAACCCGGCTCCCGTAGGAGTCCGGGTGAAGTCTTCCTTGTAGGCAAATCCGGCTCCCATAGGAGTCTGGGTGAAGTCTTCCTTGTAGGCGGAATCCGGCTCCCGTAGGAGTCCGGGCGAAGTCTTCCTTTGCGTCGTGAACGGAATCTGGCTCCCGTAGAAGTCCGGGTGAAGTCTTCCTTGCGGGCGGAACCCGGCTCCCGTAGGAGTCCGGGTGAAGTCTTCCTTGTAGGCGGAACCTGGCTCCCGTAGGAGTCCGGGCGAAGTCTTCCTTTACGTCGTGAACGGAACTCGACTCCCGTAGAAGTCCGGGTGAAGTCTTCCTTGCGGGCAGAACCCAGCTCCCGTAGGAGTCCGGGCGAAGTCTTCCTTGTAGGCGGAACCCGACTCCCGTAGGAGTCCGGGTGAAGTCTTCCTTGTAGGCGGAACCCGGCTCCCATAGGAGTCCGGGTAAGTCTTTGTTGTAGGCGGAACCCGGCTCCCGTATGAGTCCGGGCGAAGTCTTCCTCGCGGGCGGAACCCGGCTTTCGTAGGAGTCCGGGTGAAGTCTTCCTTGCGGGCGGAACCGGCTCCCGTAGGAGTCCGAGTGAAGTCTTCCTTGTAGGCGAAACCCGGCTCCCGTAGGAGTTCGGGTGAAGTCTTCCTTGGCATCGTGGACGGAACCCAGCTCCCGTAGGAGTCCAGGCCTTCCATTTTGCTCGAGCGAGGTTCTCCTCTCGTTACCAGCCTAGCTTGTGGGGGCGCGTTAGGGCGCTGTAAGGCCTCTCCCCCCATCCGATCTAAAAGAACCGGGCCTTCGACTTTGCTCATGTCAGGACGAGGTTCTTCTCCTGTTCTGACATGGCTGTGGGGGCACATTAGGGCATTGTAAGGCCTCTCCCCCCATCCGGTCTAAAAGAATC